>NC_057806.1:259221220-259521220 GCF_018294505.1 Triticum aestivum | reverse complement strand
CCGGAGTGGTCTTAGTTGTCTGATATCTTGTACTTCTTGAAGTGGTCTCATCAGCCGAATCTTCATGTGGTCAAAAGGGGGAAGGGGTATGGTCTCACTAAAGGGAATATTTGAATAAGCTCAGAAGAGAAGAGAAGTAAAAGATCTTTTGAAAATGAAGTTGTAGAGAAAATCTTTCCTATGGGCTTGCCAATCTCTAGGGTCACGTCCTACAGTCAACATGTGCTCTGATACCATCTTGTAGCGACCGGACCTCAGACGGTCAAGTCTCTGTGCTTAAGTGTCATCCCTGGATCGGTATGCTGACACACACAGTACTCAAGGATTTATAACAGAGGTAAATCACATGTAAAAAGTAACGTAAATACTATTACCTCAATCCAAATAGCGGAAGTAACAACAAGGTTGTGGATTCCCATCAACACCAACGGCAAAGTTGAGTGTAGAAATCATAACCCTAACGTATCACTTACTCGTTGTAAGAAGTCCTGCAACATGAGACGTTGCAGCCACAAAGGGTCAGTACATTGAATGTACTGGCAAATTCACACCATAGGAGAATGATGAATAAAGGCTATCGCTACATGCATATTTGGCTAGTGGAAAAGCTCTATGGTTATAGTTTTTGCGAAAAGCCAATTTTTCCCTACTGCAAAGGAATATATTTTGTTTAACTACAAAGTTGGTTGAAAATATTGAGAAGGTTCCTCCAACTCAATCCCAAAATAATAATCATTAACCCAACAAATTATTTAAGCAACGTGATGAGATCAATAGGATAATCCAAGTACCAAAGACTCAAGATTGTCCATAATCGGGGACACGGCTAACCATGATTACATTGTACACTCTGCAGAGGTTTGCGCACTTTTCCCCACAAGACTCGATCGCCTCCGTTGGATTTCTCGCACTACATGGTGTTTGAAAAACGGATGACCGAGACACAGTCTTTCAGAAACATTAACTCTCTACTCCGGGCAGACCATACCAAACCTACAACCCTCTACCTACTGGTCCACCTCTTCAAGAGCTTCACGTAACTTACTCAACTATGCTAGAGCCCATAATAGCTTGTGGCTGCACACGGAAGTTTCTAGCATGAATAGTCTTATGATCCCTTTGAGCCTGGGTGGCGGTCCATAGGAAAATCACATGGGTACTCCGGGATTTCCAAAAATACAGGCAACACTGGGTACTCTAGGTGCCTCAATCCACCCAGATGTGTATTTAAGTTGCCACCTTAAGTTGAACCATTAATTAACAATCTCACATCTGTCATGGATTTCACTTACCCAAACCATGTCTATGAGCATAGCATAGCAAATTAAGCAACGCGTAGAAGTAACTCCCAAGGGTTTGAATGTAACAGGGTAATAGGTTCTACCTCATCAACTACTTCCCAACCCACATGTTAATGACATCCTAATCATGCAATGTTTGAGGATTGGAACTAATGCATAAAAACTGGATGATAAAAGGGATATGATCAAAGTGTGAACTTGCCTGCAATGTTGATGAAGATGATTCATACTCAAAACTCTTGATAGTTCTACTCGTCACACTCCGGTCAATCTATTGTAAGCAAGCAATAGTAACCACACATAAGCAATCACTCAAAAGATCGGGGAGAACGAAGAAGACAATTCGGTAAACGTCAAAACCAAGCAAATAAGTCTTGCAACATAAAACAATTTCTAACAGTACCAAAATTAAGTGAATTTGGCCTTATCAGAAAGTTTAGGTCAAGAGCTTCGATTTGCAAAAAGAATCAACTAAATCGGAGTAACGAAACTCAAGTTATGTTCAAAAGAAGTTTGAATATGAATCTGAACAAAATTCGAAATTTGAAAATTTCAAAAAGTTGATGTGACAGGTTCATTGGATAGGTGAACAAGGCGAAGCTATAGGCGCTGGTTTCATCTAATTTGGATAAACGTGTGAAAAGTTATGGCTATTTGAAAAATCAGGGCCAAACTGTTTTACGAAAGAAAAATAGCTACGGTTAAGGTCTAACGTATAAATACGTAGACTAATTGATAATCTAATTATTCTATCGTATTAGTCTAAAAAAATAATAAACTACAGAATTATAAGAAGAAGAAAAAACAAAAAAGATATATTTATAAGGTAGAGAAAAGACAACTTTGGAGAGAGGAGACAACTTCCAGAAATCACGCGTGAGAGAAGACCTATATTTTTCTTAAATGAATCTAGTCAAACCAAAATATTGATTTAAACCGAATCGGATGATTTTTGGAGGCTCTATAAGTCCATATTTATTGATGAAAAAGATGCTTAAAAGTCAAAGGCTAGGCAATGTGGGACTAAACGTAGACGAAAAATATACAAAACAGAGAAGAAAAGAGGCAGATGGGCCTCAAGGCCTTCGGCCGGCCGCACGCGCACGCTGCAGCTGCAGTTTTTAAAAAAAACAAAATCGGCCTAAGAAAGAAAAAAATGAAAAGGCTGGCTGGGCCTGGCCCATATAAGATAAAGAAAAAAATATGGCGCCTGCTGGTACTATGATGCGCACGTGGGCGACAGTTAGTTTCGGGCGCGCGCGCAGTTTTATTTTTTTAAACAGAATGCGATAAACTGAAAAACAAAAATAAAAATTAAACTTTATATAGGCATATTATATATCAAAATTTTCAGAAAAATATTTTCTACAAGATGAACATTTTCCTAGCATTAAATAATATCCACACAAATTCAGATAATTCAAAGAGTGCTACTGGTCTAATAAAATCCAATAAAAATCATTTTAGAAATACCACAATGAATTCAAATTTATTTATCTCCAATTTTCAGATGTAGGGAATCATGTTACCCTATTTTCCATATATTTTATTTTTGGAGAAAAATAATTTGAATAAAACTCAAATAACTCCAAATTGAAAATAAATTCAAAAGGAACTTTGAATTTAATTCTTTGAAACTCCCAACTCATATTTCATATAATTTGAAGAAGTCATTTTATCTTCTCTCATGAAAATCATTGAGCTGACTGAAGTTTATGAATTGAAATATTTCCAAATGAAATTCAATTATTTTCAAATACCCTTTCATTTAATTTAAATGGAAGAAGTCATATCATCTTCGCTCAAGGGTTTTGTATTTGAAAAGAATTTGAATTCACGAAGATCAGAAAGCAAATATGAAAGTTTGGGAAAGTCCTTTTATTCCCTCTCATTTAACTTTCAAAAAGTTTCGAATTCACTCACTTTCAGACAATCAATCAAATCTATCTATTTATTATAACATTCCAAAATTTAGAATTTTGGGATGTTACATGTTCCGTGCGCTTGATGTCCTCGCCGTATTGTCCATGGTCTTCCTCTTTGTTCCTGGTCATGCATAGCACATATATTTGAGGTAGTAGCCATGTCTCATATGTGGAAAGTGATGGTTCGGAGAGGAGCGAGCTCACCTTGTGTCCGATGGCGTATGTTTGAGGTCTTGTCATATGTCCTCTTGGGGCTTGGAGAGTAGTCGGAGTGCACATGGGGATGAATGTGGGATGCTCCGCATCATCTTCCCCCCTTGGGAAAGATCCGACTTCGGATCGTGATCTTCATCACCATGGAAATGGTTTCCGTGGACGGACTTGTAGTTGGAGGAAGTGAAAGTCATGGCGGAATCCGAATACTCCAAGGTGTCGCCGGAGGAGTATACATGCAAAAAGAGAAAACACAAACAACACTCGGAAATACAATGGTTAGCGCATACAAAGGGTCCATCATGTAAGAATGAGTCCGTTCGGCATGATTGTTCGTAACAAAGCGCATGAAGCTTATTAAGATGGTATAGAATGAGATGTAAAGCATTCATGGGAGCAAAAGCATTCATTGTGCACACAAATATATTGTGAATGTGATCAATGCAACCATTGTGCAAAAATGATGTCATAATGGGATGGTTTATCAAAAGCATGAACATGGTAATGGGTGCTCAATATGAGTATGTGATCATGCAATTGATGATGGGCAATATGATCATGATGTATGAATATGCCATCAAGGAAGATCACAACAAATTTGCTAAGGAAATGCACAAGCTTATATATCATGGATGACATGGGAATACAAGATGCAACAAGGCAATCATAATGTGAGTCAATCCATGCATAAGATGCAAATTTGTCGTGTATGATATGTCCATCGAGCATGACATGTGTGAGCATAAGCAACAAATATGGAGGTGTTGGTGTACCAATGCTCGACGTTATGGCATGAGTGGATGTTCAAAGGTGCATCCACTAAGTCTGAGCGCTCCTCAATGTGAAGGTCCATAAAGCCAATCTTCAATGTCGCTCCTCCGTTCGCGAGATGTACCATGTAGACAACAAGAAGGAAACAACAATGAAAGAATGGCCCATCCAATATGCGTACGTGAGGATGGCTCAAAGGGAAGGAGGTCACCTTTAGGAGATTCTCGCAAATGTTGTTGTTGCACATAGTGTATGCCTTCGCATGACCAAGTTGTCACATAATGGCACCGCCTTGTGAATCCTCCAAAATGAAAGAACATGACAAACACTCGGAAAAACAAATGAGGTTAGCGGAAGTGCAAAACCTATCATTCGTGTGGTAAGATACCAAACAAGTGTATGCATCATGCTCATCATAAGAAAGGACAAGGGAGAATTTCATAGTATGAAGGCATATGATGCGAGAACAACCAAATACAATAGGCTCAATCAAGCAAGCATGCATCACAAGTAAAGTGTCCAAGTCTCCAAGATCAATAATCATAGATGTATCAATTGGAGGCAAGCGACAATGAACAAAATATATCATGTGAGAGGCATGAACATATACGTCATCAACCCAAGAAAGCAAGTAATAATGGAACATGGGTGATGCGACAAAGCAAGCAATCATAGCAATCAAGTGGTGTGAGCTAGTAGTGCGAAGATGCAACATACTAGAGGGAATCATAGCAAGCATGTCATGGGGGCAAATAGTGTGCATGGATAATTCACATGACATAGCACAAGCATGAAAGGAGGATATGAGCAAAATAGCATCAATAGCATGAGGCACATGATAAACATGGCAATAGCAACAAGGATCTCCACCAAGCATGCAAATACACATAGGAGTAGCATAATGGTGAATCATGGGTAGATGCAAGCAAGGGTCACAATTGCATGGCAAAGAAGCAAGCATAGCATGCAAAGTGAACACGATAAAATGAGCATGAAGCGACAAGCGGTATATAGCCCATAGCCGTGTGAGAGCCAAGTAAGGGAGATGCGCGTAGTCGGTGCACGAAGAGAGCAGTGAGAAGGATAGTTCATGGGATCCCAAGTCATCTTTGCTCTCAAGAGCTCGTTTTGTCAACTCTTGGGATTGAGAGGTTGACTAGTATACGTGAGTACCTACACAAAACAAAGACAAAGAAAAAATTGTGTGTGCATGGTTTATGTACACATCATCCATCATGATGCGCACGTGTTTGTGTCGGTTAGCACAAAATATCCAATGCTCAAATAAATGATATGTGTGATATAGAAACATGTCATCCATCATGATAGGTTTGTTGCTATGTATAGCATAATGGAGACTCAAATTGTGTAATGAATCATGGGATATATGTAGAGCATTGTTATTCGTGGAATGCATATGGTGCAAGCAATTATGGGAATCATGCAAAGTATGGAATGCATCAAAATCTCGTAATATGTATGAGGAAACTATGGGGGTCTCCTCATGAGAATTAATGGAAACATCACATGGAGAATATTGACAACATCCAAAACAAAGCATATTTGGTTCTATGTGATCATGGCATGGCATAGTAGATGAATCGTGCAAATCATGTAAAGGAAGCATGGCAATATCATCACATGAAAAACAAAAGCCAATGACCATCATCTCGTCATCTATGCCATAAGTGCAAATGGGATTTATGTTAATGGGGCATGCATAGCTACTATGTTGAGATTGAAATGATGCAATATGGAAGATCTCACTCATAGCATATCAGAAGTTCAATGGATTGTCAAACATGTTGTGACCAATAGAATTTTCACATGATATCCTATGGAGCATGGCATCACAACTAGGAAAATCAACATGCGCATCATCATATTCATCATAAATTCGGAAGTCATGACATGAAGAATTCGCACTAGCATGAAGCATGCGAATAGGTGGATAAACATCATGCAAGCAATCATTGGTGAGATAGTCCACTAGTGGGACAAGAGAGGCACCATCACCTATGTTACCTTTGGAGCATCCCTCTTGTGTTGTAGGTGAGGTGTCAAAGACCAAGTCGGGGTCATCTTCATCTTGATGGAACCATGTGGGGGGTGCATCTTCTTCCACTATGGCCATCGTCGTCTCCATTGGAGGTATGGACACATCCAGGATAGGCGTGTCGTCATGTAGGAGACCTAGCACCAAAGAAGAAAACACACTCGGAATAGAGGTTAGGTCGTTAGAAATCATAGTGGCCTCACATGTCAACTACCTCACTCACTAAGTGTTGTGGCTCACTTACTCCCTCTTGGATGCTCTCACTCATATGGTTGGTGGAGTCACTCAAATGGCTCTCAACCTCACATAGGATGTGTGGCATGCTCTCAAGTGTGGGGCTAGTGGTGGTCACACTCGTCCTCTCATAGGAAATGCTCTCAATGTCACGTATGGTGGAGTCACTCATGTCACTCATGTGGTGGTGGCTCTCTTCACATGTCGGTATCAGAGAGATGTTGGTGCAAATGTCTCCATGCTCAATCATGTCGTATTCGTCACGGTGGATGAAGGCCGAAGATGGCACATCATCACTCTCCTCTAAGACCAAATATAAGGTCTCATGTGCGGTCTCGTAGCTTGACTCGGAGTATGAGTCCAATATGGGCGTCGTCTTCATGTTGTTGAAGCGGTCCGTGCTCATCGCCGTGGTCGAAGGGGATGTCCCTTGCTCGACCTTCTTGTCGTCTTCTTGTTGTTGGAGGACCATATGCTGTGGCACCTCGTAGCTCATCTCCATGACTAAAGGGAATGTCCTATTCTCGGCCATCTTCCTTAAGGGGCTTCCGAAGATGGAAGTGTCGCCCTTGCTCGTAGGTGGTCGCCTTGTACATGATGATGTCGACATAGGCGAACTCACGCGAAGTAGGCGAAGATGCCGTACGTCCAAAGGCGAAGTAGTCCCTTTTCCTTGCTTCGGAGGGACGAATGTTGATGGAGAGGTTCTCGATGCGCTCTCGCAATCTAGATTGTGCGCCTTGCATTTGTCATTGTAGATCGAAGATTGACGCTTTGGTGATGTAGTTGTTCACGTCGTCGTTGTTGTGGAAGAACAGAGATGAAATGCCTTGCCTATCCATCACTCTAAGAGAAAAATGTGAGTGGTAGAAAGAGAAGAACGAATACCAAATGTACCTTGACCGAAGTTGAAAGTGGATCAATGATCACTCCAATGTGGAAAAGGAAATATCACAATTGGTACCAATTCTTGTTGGTTTCTCACACCTACACAAGTAAGGCTTATGTGGAGCTTGGTGAGGATAGTGGCACAAAACATTTGATGCAAAATGTTAGCAAGATTCAATAATGTTGAAAGAGATTCACAAATTCGCAAGTGAGAGTAGACCAATAGCAATATGTGGCACACGGAAACGCACACACAGATAGATAAATGGGTCCATGCAACCAAGGATGAGCACAAAATGTGGAATCCACGGAAAACGCTCGTGTTGCACAACTCAAGAGAGACGCTAGCACGATTGCTCTATAGGCGGATATGACACTTGTGCGCAACCTATAAGATGTAAAATGTATGAACTTTCTATCCCAAGTATGCCATGTATGTATGTTCTGGTTGTATGATCCAAGATGATCGGATATGACAATGTGGTATGATGCTATGGCTATTGCTTACAAGCTTCTTTGCCCTTTCTCTTTTGCTTAAATTTTTATTCTTTTTTTTTGTATATGGCCACAATAAGGAATGCACAAACCAAGATAGCAATTGGGTATATGCGGGAACAAACTTGAGGCACAAGAGATGGTATGATGATACCAATATGATACAGTATGTATGCAATGGGAGGTGTAGATCACTAATGTGCACAAGTAACATTGCTGACAATACTCAAGCGCTAGTCTCGATAGGCAAGAGACGCAAAATGGGCTAGGGGTTAACAATGCAATGGCAAGGAAATATACAATGGAGGGATACCACGATACCAAGATGATATGGAGGTTATCGTCTGTGTCGATGATGAGTGGCGGTGATCTTGATGGAGATACCAAGATGATGGAGACTCATCCGTCAGTAGCCGAAACACCTTAGGAAACGGAAAAACCGCGAACTCAAAATCTCAAATGTCAAATGTCAAACGGTGGTAGTGGGATGTGGTGGTGGTGTTGCGGAAGCTCAATGGAATTGCGGGAATGCAATGATGGGTTTGCGAGTAGGCAATGCGGGAGTGGAGGGTTATTGGGTTATATGAGTCGGAGTTGAAGGTCACCGTCCCTAAGTAGCCGAAACACCTTAGGAGACACAACTCACATATCAAACAAAATTGGGTTAAGTTGGGGTGGCGGAAGTGTATGGTGAGTAAGCCTATGCGGAAGTGGTGGTGGTGGTTGATGAGGAAGAACCCGTCCCTAAGTAGCCGAAACACCTTAAGAGACTCGAATCACTACTCAAGCAATCACATATGCATCGGGGAACAAAATTGGTTAGGTTGCGGAAGTCAGTGGTGGTGTAGCGGATGATGTGGTGGAAGCCCTAGGCAAAGATGCCAAAGTTCCAAAAATTTGATGGATTCAAATGATGTTGGTGGTATTTTTTTGGGAAGGGGGATGTCAAGAGCTTCAAAACGAGCTAAAGAACGTCAAAATCGAAGTTCGGATGAATTAGTTATGGACAAAACAAAAATCGGCCGAAGTGGGAAACTATAGGTATTGGACGTCCGATGATGGTCGGACAACCGGTGGCCCGACGTCCGGGCGGGCTCGGAAATCCGTAAATCTGGCTCGGGTTAGGGGTTCCGGATGTCCGGAAAAGTTCGGACGTCCGGTGTTTCCTAGGGCTCCGGACGTCCGTAAAAGGTCGGTCGTCCGGGGGGTCGGGGTCAACGCGAGATGCGAGTTTCGGAACACGATTTTGGGCATTTGGGGATTTTGGGGTCAAAATTGATGAGATTTTGTGGATGAAAGATGGAGAAACTTGGGGAGATTCTAGATCCACTTGAAACCAAGCAAATCCATGGATCAAATCCAACAAAACTTCATCGAACCAACAAATCACAAAAAAATTGGGGCTATTTTAGGTGGAGATTTTCGAAATTGGGGAAGAACACAACAAAATCAAGCTAGAAAACAAAGAAGGGAGGCTCCGAAATCGTGATCAACGTGGCTCATGATACCAAGATGACATAGGTAGGAACCCTATGTGGCTGATCTTTCACAAAAGGAGTGGATCCCGCGACGAACACGAAGAACACGAAGGGAAAACACGAGGGGAAATCATAAAGGGGCACAAAGAGTGACACTCAAACCAACAAGAATGATCACACATGCACTAGATCCATGAACACAAAGGGAGATAAAAGATCCACGATCAACAACGGACGATACAAAGGGTAGCCGGTTCTTCTCTGTGAGGAGGTCTTGAATCCACGAGGGATCTTCCCATAAAGGGGTCTTGAATCCAAGGTGGATCTTCTCCGAAGAGGGGCCGCAGTCTCTCTCAAGGAGTAGATCCGATATGGATGAGCGAAGCTCTATCTCACAAATGAGCTAACACAACGCTAACCCTCAAATGGTGGAGGTGGAGGAGTATATATAGTCTAGGGCCACGAAGGGGTAAGTGAGGATACATGGGCCTCGGCCCGTTACTCTGCACGCAGATAGGCGTCGGTCGTCCGACAGGTACCGGACGTTTGGTGGCTCGCGAGGGTCCGGTCGTCTGGTACTTGTCGGACGTCCGGCGTTTTGGCTCGGGATAGCCATCGTTGGATTTCCGGACGTTGTCGGTCGTCCGGTGGCTAATGGTCGTCGGACGTCTAGCCTTGGTCGGTCGTTGGGCCGCTGTAGCTTTCATCGACTATTCCATTTGGCTGGTGGGGACTCCAAGCGTCGGACGTCCGGTGACTGTCGGACGTCCGGGAGCTGATGCTTCCTAGCAGTTCTTCCCCTTGTTCCGTGCGGTTGGTGTCCTCGCCGTCTTGTCCAGGGTCTTCCTCTTTGTTCCTGGTCATGCATAGCACATATATTTGAGGTAGTAGCCATGTCTCATATGTGGAAACTGATGGTTCGGAGAGGAGCGAGTTCACCTTGTGTCCAATGGCGTATGTTCGAGGTCTCGTTATATGTCCTCTTGGGGCTTGGAGAGTAGTCGGAGTGCACATGGGGATGAACGTGGGATGCTCCGCATCACACAACCTTAGTGGTGCCTTGAGTTTCAGCAGAAGAAGAGCCAGACACAGCAGAGGGAATGGAGCGTGGCTTCACCTTGGAAGTGGTGGGGCGGGCATCTGAAGGCTGAGGTACTCTGAATCCATCGTATCTGGTAGCGCATGTGTTGCATCGCACCTCAGTAGTGGAGATGGGCACTTGGGCCTTCAAGCGTCTACCACAAGTCGGTGATGGCCCAACTTGGTCGAGGGATGTCACTTGGGCCAAGCCAACAACAGAATTATCTAGTATGGCTGGTTGAGATGTTGATGGCCCAATATTTGATGTGCCATGGGGCGCCAAAGCGATAGTTGTTGCATCAGGTGCAGCAACAGAAGTGAGGAGCAGAGCATCAGCAGTAAGACCATCAGTTGCAGCGGCAGAAGTGGGGAGCAGGGCATCAACAGTAACACCATCAGTTGCAGCATCAGAAGTGAGGAGCAGAGCATCAACAATAATACCAACAGTTGTAGTAGCAGAAGTGGGGGCAGAGCATCAACAGCAACAACATCAGTTGCAGCATCAGAAGTGAGGGGCAGAGCATGAATAGTAATTCCTTCCTACTCATTTCCAGCTAAAGCAACATAACTGAGTGGTTGCTCAACATGAGGAATAGAGGAGTTACCCACATCCCAATTATCTGCCATGGGGAACTCATTTGCTTGCAACTCTGAGATCACTACTATGGATGGTTGCGGGAAATCATGAATCCTTAAGGTGAACTACACCAGAACATCTTCATTATTGACTGCAATGCCATATGTAATCTGAGGTAGCTAGAGCTGAGCAGAGAGGGGTGGCAGACCATAGCCTGTCCTCCAAGGCCTAAAGGCCACAGTCATGTTCAGGATGGCTCTAGAGAGATGCCCGATGAAGATACTCCTTGGAACAAAATCTTTCATAAAAACAGTAGCCAGATCATTTCCCTGCATAGATATGCTCACTTGCATTGTAGTGGCTGAAACGGCCGCATCCACATTCACCATACTGGGCACATGCAATGGGGGCACAACTAGAGTGATTGGCAAATTTGCATTGTCAGAGTTTGAAGACCAGTAGGACCAGGCTCAATGGCCCAGCCAGTAGGGAGGAAGGGGATGGGGTTGATGGGATAGTTGGCCATGGTGAGAGCAGAGGATGGTGGGGTGGGAGGGGCGGCAGGAGGATGACGATAGTGCATGGTGTTCTATGGGTTCTGGGGAAGTGAGCAAGGCGAAGGCGAGGCGTCAAGGGCTAGGACTGGTTTGGGAACTCATTTCCACCGTTGGGCCCTTCACAGTGCTCTCCACTGAACAGAAAATTGGGAAAAATATTGAGGGAAATTTTCTAAATTAAATGAGCTAAAATTTGGTGGAGGGAGTTTCTATGGGCAGGGTCATGTTCTAGTAATTTTTCAGCAATTATAAAGCAATATAAAATATAGTTGCTTCATAAACTGAAAATATTACCAAAAACAAAGATTGGATGGTGAGCTCACATGAATTATTAGATTGGGCTCAAATTTTGTGGAGAGTTATGATATGGGCATGTAGAAGATGTGGCAAAAATTCAACTTAGTAGGATATCCGTAGCTAGTACTTCCTTCACAATGGTTCTAGCTAAACAGAAACTTATGAAATTTGTTGAGGAAGATTCACTAGGCAAATGGAGCTGAATTTTGTCATGAGGCAATGATTTGGATAGTAAAGAGTGCCCAATTGTTTTGGGAATTTTGGGAATGACAGAAATATAGGCTACTTCGCAACCTAGGGCAAAAATTGACACATGGACATGACACATAGGCAAAACAGATGAGGTGGCGCCTAGTCATAGCAATGCACCACAATTTACAAGGCTATGACCATCTATATTGGTCGTGATCAGCTAAGAATAAGGCAGCGAACTAGTGTTGTCTGCTTTATGACCATTTCATGTAAGGAAATTATGACCTTTCTGACCAAAATGGTCATTATGATTTAGGGTTTGGAGCCCCCCGAACAGCTTACGACCAATTGGTCTCAAATGGTCATAGATTTATGACCATTTCTTCCACCTTCACTGACAGAAGGTCAAAGTTGACATATTTCTTGTAGTGCGACTATAGTGTTATCATACCTAACACCGACGGCATAGGACAAACACATTAATTGTCCCGTTACCTGTCTTGCTCTGCTAAATGCCCGGAAGGGGCTCTGTTCCACCTGTTTTGTTGGTCCAGCTACCTCCTATTACCATGACATGTGGGTGGATGGCTGTCGGTAAAGGTAATTCTCTACCGGTGGTCCTCCATGCGGTTTGATAGCTTCTATCTAACCACCTGCGCGTCTGCCACTTGGCGGCAGAACTCTACGCAGCCACCACGTGTTAGTGGTGGGTGTAAGCGAAGTGGCAGGGAGCGTGGGCTTTTCGGTCTTGAGCTTGCCAGCAACATGGGGAGCGTGTTCCCGGGAAGGCATGCTTCTCGGCAACCTTAATCTTGATCTTGGGGTGATCTAGTACTTCTCGATGACCAGCCTCGAGGACTTCTTCACGGTATTTGTTCACCATGTCTTGAGTGCTTTGGGGTGGACCCATATTCTGCCAAGTCTGTCCAGGCTCAGAGGCTGCTACTTACCGATGCGTGGTCAGGGGTATGAATACCCAACGTTCACTACACCGAGAGGAGCTCCCGGGCCTGGGCCACACCGCGTGTAGAGCGCTTGTCTAGGCTAGGCCCATTAACACGCACTCGCATAAGCATGGTGAAGGGTAACTTCCACCCACTACTTTTGCCTACGTGTTGCTAATGGCGCATCTCTGCATTAAATGTGGGATCGTAGGGGAGATGGAACGAAATGGTAGTGGGGGCATGCGACTAAAAAAATCACACCACGCTACGTAGTGAAGAGCCAGCCCCCATGCCTTCCCCATAAAAGGGCAATGGCAGGTGCGGTGCTCAATTCACCCATTCCATTCCTTCTTCCCCACAGCCATCGCTGTCCTCATCATCCTTGCGCCACCTCGCTTCCGCCTCCCACCAGATTCTCTTCCCCTAGCCATGGATCCCATGATGAGGGTCACTAGGGAAGTAGAGAAGTCAGGGAAAGATCCAGAGAAGTCAAAGAAGGCGATTCTCACGCAGATGCGGAGGGAGAGTGCTTGTTTCCCCCCGATGCTGAAGGTCGCCGATCTCATGGCCCGATACCCTTTCTAGTGGTCGTTGAATAGAAAGAACCATGACACTGTTGTAACGCCCAATATGTGATCCTATCCTAGAGGAACTCGGAGGTCCCACCAAGGATAGAAGTGCATATTGAAGAGGCTTTGCAAGAACTACAAAAAAGACACATCCATGACATTATGGGCCGAACGAATTTTTTTTGTCATGCTTAAGACACTTCTATGACGGTAATTGTGACAAAAACAAGTATCATCATAGATCTGGTGGGCTCCTACTTCTATGACAAAAAATCATGACAGAAAATGGGCTTTTCATCCCGGGCAGGCTAAAGACCCACCTGCATGACATTCTTTGGGCCGTCCATGACGGAAAAAATCGTGGTAGAAGTGAGGGACGAGAAAATATCAGGGAGTTCCCGGTTACGGTGGGTGGTAGGGGCCGAGCGATGCACTATGGTTTGCGCGTTTCTCTCTTGTACATGCGTGTGTGCGAGGCATTGGCTCTAACTGAACCCGAGTGGCCGCACTAGCTACGTTACTGAACCCGAGCGATCGATCCCTTGGCTGTTAACTGAACCCGAGTGATCGATCCCTTGGTTGTTAATTGAACCCGAGCGATTCACTCGCTGCTGACTAAACTCGAGCGATTACTTCGCTGCTGTTGCTAACTGAACCCGAGCAATCGATTGCTACTGCTGCTTACTGAAGCCGATCGAGCCCCCGTGCAAGACGTAGCCAACCGGTGTTGGGTTGCCTCTCGATGAACAGTGACTGTTACTACCGTGTTCTTGGTATGTAGAACGAGTCTAGACGTGGTGAGTCGAGCCGGTTGGTTGGCTGTGGATGAACAGTTCCTGGTGGGGGTTGGATGAACAACAGCCTGTGGTAGTAGGCTGTTGCCACTAGATGAACAAGACCCCGAGGAGGCCGCCACACCCCAGCTGGTTGGGGTGGATGAACAGGACCCCGTGGAGGCTCTATGAATAGTAGTCGGTGGAGCCTGGCGGACGAAGATGGATGAACAGTACCCCGTGGAGGCTGGAGTGAGAGGCAGTTGACATTGAATGAATAGTAGCCCGTGGAGTCCCATTTTGCAGTACGCCACACCTCTCTCGATCAATAGGACCCCGTTTTGACTATAGAAGCTTGAACAGAAGTCGGTTTCCTCTATTTTGTAGTACGATGGACCCCTCCTGATGAATAGGATCCTGTTTCAACCGTAGGTGGTCGAACAAAAGGCTGTTTCCTCTGTTCTGCGGTACGCCAGGCCTCGTTTCCGCTGTTTTGTCCAATTCGGTTGGCTCTTGATGAACATGACTCGTTCCATTGCCTTCCGATGAACACAACACGGTATCTTCGTTTTGACCCAGCGGGTTCGTTGCCGATGAACAGGACGACGTTGCTGTCATCCATTGCCTCTCCATGTACATGAGCCCTGGCCGTACATATGCGCGAGTAGGCGTTTGAGACCCCGCCCGTATGTATGTATGTGGCCGTATTTTTTGGCATGTGGTTGTACGTACGTGTACACAGTTTAGATGGGACTACCTGAACTACTACGTCGGGGGCTCTACTACTACATGTCCCGCTGCTTGCTTGGCCACGGTTCTTCGTCGCAGAGAGATCGATCGACCAATATGTACGTACATGTTTGCGACTAGACAGGCAACGCTGCGTACGCTTCTATCGGGTGGGTCCCAGCTGCCAGGGAGGATAAGACCACACTTCCTTCCGTGCGAAGCTATAGCTGGTGGGCCCTAGCTATCAGGGGGAGGAATCATTTTTTCTGCGTAATATGGAGGCACTTCCTTGTGTTCGAAGATGTAGGTGGTGGGTCCAACTGTTAGTCTCACCGACTAAAGTCCTCTTCCGATGACTGTCGTTCGTTGACCCCATTGACCATGCCGCATCATGAGCATTAGGATGGTGGACGACGGCGAGGCCTAGGAAGGGAATGATGCAGAGCCATGGAAGACGAGGGAGGTGGATGCCCACACGAAGGGGAGTATGAGGGTTCACTGGTTCGGCTATGGTGTAAGGCTGTCGTCGCCAGAGAATAACAGTGGGTCTGGGTGAGTAGAGGGAAGGCTTGGCCATCAATGGTTGTAGGGTGGGGCGGTGTGGCCTGCTTACGCTAGTTTGGGTGGCTGGAGCGAGAAGATCATGGCCGTTTGATTATCATCCAACGGTCACTGCTGCTAGAATCATTTGTTGACTAAGTTGACAAAGCCCTACGTATGAGTCACCTTAGTAGGCCCACATGTCAACCACCAAATCTGTTGGGACCCAGCTAGCAGTAGGAGGAATCATTTTTCTTGTGCGCAATAAAAGAGGCACTTCCTTGCGTGCAAAGAGGTAGCTGGTGGGTCTCAGCTATCAGGTGGAGGAAGTTTTTTCCTGGGTAATAAGGAGGCACTTCCTTGCCTGCGAAGATGTAGCTGGTGGCTTCCAGCTGTCAAGAGGAGCAATCATTTTTTTGCGTGATAAGGAGGCACTTGCTTGCCTCCGACCAAGGACCATGTGGGTCCCTACTGTCAGCCTCTCCACTTACATCCTCTTCTGATGGCTGTCGTTTGTTGACCACGTTAACCACACCACGCCGAGAGCATCAACAGAATGGACGACGGCGAGGTCAAGGAAGGGGACGCTGATAGAGGCGAAGGTGTCCCGATGTTCCAATGAGATAGATATCGTTTTCTGTGGGAGTCAACTTTGACGATCCGACTACGAACGTGCGAAGATGTCGCGCCTTAGCAATCGCTAAACGATCTTCCGAGGGTTATTGACCATGCCGGAGCATGATCAACCTGACCATGAGGGTCTATTTCCTGCGAGCAACCAAAGAACAAGCAAGAAACTGAGATTGCAATCTGGATATTGCGAATAAAAGAGGAAGGCTTTATTGATCAAGGTGGAGTTCTGTGATGCCTTTGTCTGGTTGTTGAACACAAACGAATTACGCGAAGTTGCAGCTATGGCAAACTTTAATCTAAACAAAACCCAAAGTCTAATTGATGCCCTAAGGGCTGTATATATGGAGGAAGAGGGGGGAATTTCGTGTCCCTTGGAGGAGGGATCCGAAACCAACCCTAACTCTTGTTTCCCCACACATACGAACTCTAAAAACAGCCTATAGTTAACTATTTCGAAAATACATGGGCCTGGCCCAATAATAAGGTGACGCGAGACCTAGAATAGCCTCTGGATGAAATTTATGAAGTGGTATCTTGTATATTTTGTCCAAGGCTTCATGAACTCCTTATGGTGGCTTCAATGTCCTGAAATCATCACTTGTAACTCCGTTCTTGATCCCCTTGCGCATGCCATCATCTCCATGCTTGGTCTTGCTCCAGTGTTCATCCCTCTTATCCATGCCATGCCCTTCATTTGTAAGCAAAACAAATGTATCCAATTTAGGCATCATCATATTCTCATGAACATTAGAATCATTACCAAGAAATGAAAGTACCTAATAATTTAATTGGCGTGTGCGATCTCTAGTAATTAGTCCAGTATGTATAGCAGCAGGGGCTGTGGGTGTAACAATGGTATTGATGTCCTCATCAGACGCCCTGGAGCCGGTGAAGCTAATAGAGGCGAAGGTGTCCCGATGTTTTGATGAGATGGTGGCTATCGTTTTCTGTGGGAGTCGACCTTGACGATCCGACTACGAACGTGCGAGACGTCGCGCCTTAGCAATCACTAAACCAACTTCCGAGGGGTTATTGACCACGCCGGAGCGTGATCAACCTGACCACAAGGGCATGTTTCCTGCGAGCAAACGAAGAACAAGCAAAAAAGTTAGATGCAATCTGGATATTGTGAATATAAGATGAAAGCTTTATTGATCAAGGTGGTGTTCTGTGATGCCTTTCTCTGGTCAAACGAAGTACGCGAAGTTGCAGCTATGGCGAACTTTAATCTAAACAAAACCCAAAGTCTAATTGATGCCCTAAGGGCTGTATATATGGAGGAAGAGGAGGGATTTCGTGTCCCTTGGAGGAGGGGTCCGAAACCAACCCTAACTCTTGTTTCCCCACACATACGGACTCTAAAAACAGCCTATACTTAAGTATTTCAAAAATACATGGGCCTGGCCCAATAATAAGGTGACACAGCACCTAGAATAGCCTCTGGACGAAATTTATGAAGTGGCATCTTGTATATTTCGTACAAGGCTTCATGCACTCCTTATGGTGGCTTCAAAGTCCTGAAATCATCACTTGTAACTCCGTTCTTGATCCCCTTACGCATGCCATCATCTCCATGCTTGGTCTTGATCCAGTGTTCATCCCTCTTATCCATGCCAGGCCCTTCATTTGTAAGCAAAACAAATGTATCCAATCTAGGTAGCATCATATTCTCATGAACATTAGAATCATTACCAAGAAACGACAGTACCTGATAATTTAATTGGCGTGCTCGAGCTCTAGTCATTACCAAGAAATGAAAGTATTTGACAATTTAATTGGCGTGCGCGAGCTCTAGTAATTGGTCCAGTATGTATAGCAGCAGGGGTTGTGGGTGTAACAATGGTATTGATGTCCTCATCAGACGCCCCAGAGCCGGCGAAGCTGATAGAGGCGAAGGTGTCCCGATGTTTCGATGAGATGGTGGCTATCATTTTCTGTGGGAGTCGACCTTGATGATCCGACTATGAACGTGCGAAACGTCGCGCCTTAGCAATCGCTAAACTAACTTCCGAGGGGTTATTGACCACGCCGGAGCATGATCAACCTGACCACGAGGGTTTGTTTCCTGTGAGCAAATGAGGAACAAGCAAGAAACTGAGATTGCAATCTGGATATTGCGAATATAAGATGAAAGCTTTATTGATCAAGGTGGGGTTCTATGATGCCTTTGTCTGGTTGTTGAACACAAACGAAGCACGCGACGTTGCAGCTATGGCAAACTTTAATCTAAACAAAACCAAAAGTCTAATTGACACCCTAAGGTCTGTATATATGGAGGAAGAGGGGGGAATTTCGTGTCCCTTGGAGGAGGGGTCTGAAACCAACCCTAACTGTTGTTTCCCCACACATACGGACTCTAAAAACAGCCTATATTTAAGTATTTCGAAAATACATGGGCCTGGCCCAATAATAAGGTGACGCAGCACCTAGAATAGCCTCTGGACGAAATTTATGAAGTGGCATCTTGTATATTTCACCCAAGGATTCATGCACTCCTTATGGTGGCTTCAAAGTCCTGAAATCATCAATTGTAACTCCGTTCTTGATCCCCTTACGCATGCCATCACCTCCATGCTTGGTCTTGCTCTAGTGTTCATCCCTCTTATCCATGCCAGGCCCTTCATTTGTAAGCAAAACAAATGTATCCAATTTAGGCAGCATCATATTCTCATCAACATTAGAATCATTACCAAGAAACGAAAATACCTGGTAATTTAATTGGCGTGCGCGAGCTCTAGTAATTGGTCCAGTATGTATAGCAGCAGGGGTGTGGGTGTAACAATGGTATTGGTGTCCTCATCATCCTCCCCTTCTTGAAATGAAGTCATCCTCGTCGGAAGCTCATCTTCCTCACCCAAATAAGGCTTCAAATCTGCAATGTTAAAAGTGGGACTAACCCCAAAATCTGCAGGCAGCTCAAGTTTATATGCATTATCATTTATTTTCTCTAACACCTTAAAAGGACCATCAGCACGTGGCATTAGCTTTGATTTGCGCAAATTAGGAAATCTATCCTTACGCGAATGTAACCAAACAAGATCTCTAGGTGCAAACACAACATGTTTTCTACCCTTATCTCCAGCAAGTTTATATTTAGCATTCATATGCTCAATGTTTTCCTTAGTTAACTCATGCATTCTTAAAATCAATTCAGCATGTTCTTTAGCATCAAAATTAACCTTCTCCGAAGATGGAGGAGGAAACAAATTAATAGGTGCACGAGGTAGGAAACCATACACAATTTCAAAATGGCACATCTTAGTAGTAGAATGCAATGAACGATTATAAGCAAACTCAATATGAGGCGAACATTCTTCCCACATTTTCTTATTATTCTTCAAAACAGCCCTAAGCATAGTAGACAATGTTATATTGATTACTTTAGTTTGTCCATCAGTTTGGGGGTGACAAGTAGTACTAAAAAGCAGTTTAGTCCGCAACTTAGCCCATCAACATCTCCAAAATTGGCTAAAAAATTTAGTATCACGATCTGAAACAATAGTATTTGGCACACCATGCAAGCGAATAATTTCATGAAAGAACAAATAAGCAACATTAACAGCATCATCGCTTTTATGACATGGTATAAAGTGTGCCATTTTCCAGAATCTATCTATGACAACAAATATGCTATCCCTCCCCTTCTTTGTTCAAGGTAAACCTAAAATAAAGTCCATAGATATATCCTCCCAAGGAACACTAGGTACAGGCAAAGGCATATATAAACCATGAGGATTGAGTCATGACTTAGCTTTTTGACATGTAGTCCAGCGAGCAACAAAACACTCAACATACCATCTCATCTTTGGCCAAAAGAAATGTGTAGCAAGTATATCCTCCATCTTCTTGATGCCAAAGTGTCCCATTAATCCTCCTCCATGCGCCTCCTGCAACAACAAAAGACGAACGGAGCTAGCTGGAATGCACAGCTTGTTAGCACGAAACACAAATCCATTGATGCAGAGCATCCCAAGGTCATCCCCATGGACCTATCATCGCCTCACCAAGTGCCTAGCGGACCCTTGACACGAGCATGTGCAAGAGCTCTTGAAACTGAGGTGACATCTCTCCTCTCACATTTCCACTTTGATGCACATGAGACATGGCTACTAACTCATACGGACACTTTGTGCATACTCAGGTATCATGGAGAAGCTAAGGAGAAAGGAGAAGAAGAAGAGGAAGATGGACGTGAAGACGGAGAAGAAGAAGTGATGAAGAAGAAACTACATGTTTGTGACGTCCGCTCGCCACCAGACGTCCGACGATCTCCAGGCTCCGGACGTCCGGCCCTCTCCGGATGACCGACGACACCGCACCCAAACCAAATCTATGGATCTCCGGAATCCAACGGACGACCGACGCCCGGACGTCCGACCCCGACCGGACGTCCGACCAAAGACCACCCGAGCCGAATCTACGGACGTCCGACAGGCACCGGATGTCCGGACCCTCGCGAGCCTCTGGACGACCAGTGACTCCCGAACGTCCGACGCCTGTGTGTTGTTTCATGTTGGGCCGCAACCCATGTACCCCTTCACCCCCTCTTTTTCACTAAGACTATATATAGACCCCCTATTCCTTCTAGCTAGGGTTAGCAAAGGATTAGCTCATATTTTGTGTGAGAGCTTTTCTCATCCACTTGTACACCTTCTCCTTGGAGATTCGAGCCTCCACCGGAGAAGATCCCCAAAGAGGATTCAAGACCCCTTTTAGGGAAGAACTCAAGACCTCCTCACGGAGAAGACCGGTTACCATGTATCTCCGTTGTTGACTTTGGATCTTGTATCTCCTATCGCGTTTCAAGGATCTAGCACTTGTGTAATCATTCATGTTGGTTTGGTTGTTCTCTTGTGTCCCCCTTGTAATTTTTCCCTCGTTTCCCCCCTCGTGTTCTTTGTGTTCATCGCAGGATCCGCTCCTTTCGAGATCGGCCGATTAGGGTTCTACCCTACATCATCTTGGCATCAAGAGCATCGTTGATCACAATTTCGGAGCCTCCCCATTGTGTTTCTAGCCTAGTTTTTGTTGTTTTTGTCCCAAATTAAAAAATTCCCCACAAAAATAGCCCCCAAACTTTTTTTGTGATTTGTTGGTGTGTTGAAATTTTGTTAGATTTAATTCGTGGATTTTCTTTGCTTTGAGTGAATCTAGATTTTCCCCTTGTCTCCACCATTTCCATCCATAAAATCCTTCGGATTCGACGAGTTTCCACATCTCCACCACGAACCCTAGAAGTTCATCCCATGCCCGAGTTTCGCCCAGGCACCGGACGTCCGACGACCGGACGACCGGCCCAGCCCGAACGTCTGACCCACACTGACAAAACTGGATTTTTTTTCAATTAGTCACCACCACCGCCCCACATTTCCGCATACGCACTCCTAACACCCATACACCATCACCACTTCCGCATACCACCACCATTGCTTACCCGTTTCATACTCCGACACGTGTTGCCACTTCGAGCTTTGATAATTTGAGTTGCGGTTCCGTATCCTTTTGTGTTTTGGCTATCTAGGTACGGTTCGACATCAACATCACCGCCGCTCATCTTCGCCACGAACGCGTCATCAACAACGACCACCTCGACTAAATCTTGGTATTCATGCCACCATTTTGACACCATATCGTCCGCAAGAAACGGTAACCTCAACTTGGTATTGGACATATCATTCTCGCCATTACATTGATAGCCATCATAGCCTTACTCCTTTGCGTTGCTTACCCATCGAGACTAGCCATTGAGTATTGCCGGCAATGAGACTTGTGCAAATTAGTGATCATACTTCCCATAGCATACATACATCATTGTTGCATATCTTGGTATCATCTCTTGTGTCATAAGGTTGTCATCGCATACACAATTGCTATCTTGGTTCGTGAAGCATTGCATGAGAAAAGAGCTCCAACATAAAAGATCCAAACAAGATTTTAAGCAAAAAGGAAAGATAAGCAAAGAGCTTTTAAGCAAGAACCATAGCATCATACAACATTAAGATTGTCATACTCGATCATATTGGATCATCGCATAGAACATACTTGGGATATAGTCGTTGCATTTTTGCTTAGTAGGTTGTGCACAAGTCTTGGTATCCGCCTATTGTGCAATCGTGCTAGCGTCTCTCTAGTGTTGTGCAACAAGAGCATTTTTGTGGATTCCACATTTTGTCTCATCCTTGGTTTCCTACCTATCGCCGAGTTCGCCTACAACTGAGAAAGACAGTCAACAACCAGCAAATCCCCTTCGAGGTCGTCTACGGATTCAACCCTTTGTCCCCATTGGACATTCTCCCTCTACCACTCCAAGAGCTCATCAATTTGGACGCAAGTGCACGTGTGACTCATCTCAAGAAGGTGCATGAAGATACAAGACATACTATCGAGCGCCAAGTACAACGACTTGCGACCAAGCTCAACATCAACAAGCACCCCATGGTCTTCAACATTGGTGATCTCGTGTGGCTACACCTTCGCAAGGACAGCTTTCCACAAGAACGCAAGTCCAAGCTTCGACCATGAGCGGATGGACCCTTCAAGGTGGTTGCACGCTACAACGAAAACGCCTACAAGATTGACATTCCACCGAACAAGTACGCCGTGAGCGACATCTTCAACGTCAAAGATCTCTCTCCCGACCATGGTGATGAAGAATTTGATCCGAGGAGGGATCTTCCCCAAGGGAGGGGAGATGATGTGGAGCATCCCAAGGTCATACCCATGGACCTACCATCGCCTCACCAAGTGCCTAGCAGACCCATGACACGAGCACATGAAGAGCTCTTGAAACCGAGGTGACATCTCTCCTCTCACATTTCCACTTTGATGTACATGAGACATGGCTACTACCTCATACAGACACTTTGTGCATACTCAGGTATCATGGAGAAGCTAAGGAGAAAGGAGAAGAAGAAGAGGAAGATGGACGTGAAGACGGAGAAGAAGAAGTGATGAAGAAGAAACTACAGGCTCCGGACGCCCGCTCGCCACCGGACGTCCGACGATCTCCAGGCTCCGGGTGTCCGACCCTCTCAAGACGACCGACGCCACCGCACCCGAGCCAAATCTACGGATCTCCTGAATCCAATGGACGCCCGATGCCCGGACGTACGACCCCGACCGGACGTCTGACCGAAGAGCACCCGAGCCGAATCTATGGACATCCGTCAGGAATCGGACGTCTGGACCCTCGCGGGCCTCCGGATGACCGGTGACTCCCGGACGTCCGTCGCCTGTGTGCTGTTTCGTGTTGGGCCGCAGCCCATGTACCCCTTCGCCCCCCTCTTTTGCACAAAGACTATATATATACCTCCTATTCCTTCTGATGCGGAGCATCCTATGGCCATCCCCATGGACCTACCATCGTCTCACCAAGATCCAAGAGGACCCATGACACGAGCACGAGCTAGAGCTCTAGAGAACGAGGTGACTTCCTTCCTTAGTGACATCACATATGACCCACTTGCGACATGGCTACTACCTCAAATGGAGATGTTTTGTGTGCTTAGGTACCAAGGAACCAGCCTAGAAGGAGCTACGGAGCGATATGGACATCAAGGCATGAAGAGGATCCGCACACGCCACGACGAGCGGTACTACCGCTGATGAGCGGTACTACCGCTGAAACCCTCCAAGCGGTACTACCACCGGGCTCCCGCTCCACTACCGCTCAACCCGACAAATCCCTGTGTTTGCATAACCCTGGTCCGGTACTACTTCCCGTGCAAGCGGCACTACCGCTTTAGCAGTACTACCACCCGTTGTCTGGTACTACCGCCCTGCCTGTGCGCAGAGAACGGGTCTAGGGCCCATGTATCCCCTTTGACTTACACTTTCGTGGATTTAGACTATATATACTCCCCTCATCCTCCTAGTTAGGGTTAGCAAAGGATTAGCTCATATTTTGTGTGAGAGCTTTGCTCATCCACTTGGACACCTTCTCCTCGGAGATTCGAGCCTCCACCGGAGAAGATCCCCCAAGCGGATTCAAGACCCCTTTTGGGGAAGAACTCAAGACCTCCTCACGGAGAAGACCGGCTACCCTTGCATCGTCCTTAGTTGTCCGTGGATTGTGTATCTTTCCTTATGTACTCGAGGATCTAGCATATGTGTGACTTATTCGTGTTGGTTTGAGTGTTCTCTTGTGTCCCCCTCGTGATTTTCCCCTAGTTTCCCTCCTCGTGTTCTTCGTGTTCATCGCAGGATCCGCTCGTTTCGTGAAAGATCAGCCCATAGGGTTCCACCCTATATCATCTTGGTATCTAGAGCCACGTTGATCATGATTTCGGAGCCTCCCCGTTGTGTTTACAACCTAGTTTTTGTTGTTTTTCGTCCTAATTCGAAAATTCCCCACAAAAACAGCCCCAATTTTTTTGTGATTTGTTGGTGTGTTGAAGTTTTGTTGGATTTGACCCATGGATTTGCCTAGTTACTTGTGGACCTAGCATCTCCCCAATTTTCTCCACCTTCCATCCATGAAATCGCTCGAATTTTGACCATGAAATTCATCATGGACGTGTCATCAACAACGACAACCTCAACCACATCTTGGTATTCGTGCCACCATTTTGCTACCATACCGTAATCAATAAGGTAACCTCATCTTGGTATTCGATACATCATTCTTGTCATTCCATTGATAGCCATCATAGCCTTACTCCTTTGCGTTGCTTATCCATCGAGACTAGCCATTGAGTACTGCCGGCAACGAGACATGTGCACATTAGTGATCATACTTCCCATAGCATACATACATCATTGGTGTATATATTAGTATCATCTCTTGTGTCACAAAGTTGTCATCACATACACAATTGCTATCTTGGTTTGGCAAGCATTACATGAGAAAAGAGCTCCAACAACGAAGAGCCAAACAAGCTTTTAAGCAAAAGGAAAGATACGCAAAGAGCTTTTAAGCAAGAACCATAACATCATACAACATTAAGATTGTCATACTAGATCATCTTGGATCGTATCATCGAAACACCTTGCATAGAGCATACTTGGGATAGAAGTCGTTGCATTTTTGCTTAGTAGGTCGTGCACAAGTCCTTGTATCCGCCTATTGTGCGATCGTGCTACTGTCTCTCTAGTGTTGTGCAACAAGAGCATTTTTGTGGATTCCACATTTTGGCTCATCCTTGGTTGCACGATCCCACTTATCTTTTTGCGTGTGTGTTTCTGTGTACCTTATTGCTTGGTCTACTTGTTGCATTGCAATCTTGCGAATCTTTTCCAACATTATTGAAGCTCACTTACAATTGCATCAAATTTTGTGCCACCATCCTAACCAAGCTCCACCATAAGCTTTTACTTGTGTAGGTGTGAGAAACCAACAAGAATTGGTACCAATTGTGCTATTTCCTTGTCCACATTGGAGTGATCATTGATCCACTTTAAACTCTGGTCAAGGTACATTTGGTATTCGTTCTTCTCTTTCTACCACTCACATTTCGTATCTTGGAATGATGGATAGGCCAAGTACTTCTACCAACCCACTCTTCATTGAGCGCCACGACGACATGAACTCCTACGTCACCAAGAGCCACCTCTTTGGTGCACAAAGTGCTTTGCATCAAGAGCAACAAGCAATGAGTGAACGCATCGACAACCTCCCTGCCGACTTGAGCCTCTCCGAGCAACGTACAAGGGACTACTTCGACCACAAGCAAGAGAACGACGCAAGGATGGACGAGATTCACGCTTTGCTGCTCAACCGCTCTTCTTCTACTTCATCCTCTTCAAGAAGGAGCCGTTCAAGTCGACACTCCGACTTCACCCTCTCCGGCTCAAGTACAGCGACATCGAACACTCTACGTCGTGCCGTGCGCAATGATCGTCAAGCAAGCCTCAATCCTCTACGCGACACCGACTCCCAAGAGCGCCGACAACGTCAAACCCAAGAGGCTTTCGCGCTAGCACGAGAACGGCAACGAGAATGCCAACATGAAGAGGAAGAGTGCGCGCGTCTACACCAAGATGCCGAGGCACAACGCCAAGAACAACAACTCCATGAAGCTCAAGAACTTGCGGCGCAACAAGCCCTCCAAGATTCAAGTCGCACCATAGCCAACCGAGGCCGACAAGCTCGTGAACATGAAGACTCACTCCGCGAAGAAGTTCAAGAACGAAGATTTCAAGCTCGCGTGCATCGTCAAGTTCCTCAAGTTCCTCCTCGAGCTCGACAAGCTCCTCCACAAGCTCGCCAAGAACATCAAGTTCATCGAGAGCATGACGACAATGGAAATCCTCCACGACAAGAGAAACATGAGGTTGACAACCCTTTTCACCAAGAGAAACACAAGCTTGACAATCATCTACAACACGGGCGTCATCATCCTCGACCCCAACACAATGAAGAGCAACGCTACGGCAAGCTAAAGTTCACCATGCCCAAGTTCAATGGAAGCAACGATCCTGAAGAGTACCTTTCATGGGCATTGAGGGTCGACAAAATCTTCCACTTGCACAACTACGACGAAGAGAAGAAGATATCGATGGCATCCCTTGAGTTCCAAGACTATGTCCTCATTTGGTGGGAACAAGTTATCGAGTGCCGAGAAGCAAGAGGTGAACTACCCATCACTACTTGGGCACAAATGAAGGATGTCATGAGAGCATGATTCGTGCCTACCTACTACAACCGCGACCTCTTAACTCCAACTACTCAAGCAAGGAACCAAGAGCCTTGAAGAGTACTACAAGGATATGGAGATTGCAATGATACAAGCCAATGTCATGGAAGACGATGGGCAAACAATGGCACGTTTCTTGAATGGACTCAACCACCCTATCAAGAAGATCGCCGACTTCCAACCATACTCGAACCTCATTGAGCTAGTGCATCAAGCTACCAAAGTGGAACACCAAGTTCAAGATGATTTCAAGTATGCCAAGTTCTCATACAAGTCATACGGCTTCTCCAACACCCAAGCTTCAAGGACTCCAACTCCATCTACCAAGAATTTTACAAGCAATGTCAGCAAGTCGAGTAATAAGAAAGCTTCGTCAACTCCAAGTCATCCTCCTACTACGAGCAACTTCAAGCCGAGAGCTTCATCATCCTCAACCCCCACCGATGAGACCGTCAAGACAAGTTCCTTCATGTGCTTCACATGCGGAGCCTGAGGCCAGAAGTCCTACGAGTGCACCAACAAGCGGACCATGATCCTCAACAATGACGACACTTACGACTCAATGGGTGAAGGAGAAATGGAAGCCCTTAAGCAAGTGGCCATACACCGACAAGTGAACGAAGAAGACACGAAACACGTCTTTTGTGATGAAGATTCAAGTCCCGCTCTTGTTGTCTCCAAGGTCTTGACTCTCCAACATCACCAAGAAGACCAACGATGCCACATCTTCCATACCAAGGCCGACATCAATGGACGATCCGTCAAGGTCATCATCAATGGAGGGAGTTGTCATAACCTCGCAAGTGAAGAACTTTGCTCCAAGCTCCAATTGCCCAAGACGAAGCACCCACATCCATACAAAGTGCAATGGCCTAGTGACTCCGGCACTCTCCAAGTCGAGCATCGCGTCCAAGTCTCCTTCAAAATTGGCGCCTATGAAGACACATTGGAGTGCGACGTCGTTCCAATGACCGTTTGCCACAACGGCCGAATGAACCACTACATCTTCAAGATGAATGGGAAGGAGTAAGTACTTCGTCCAATGTCGCCAAGCCAAGTGATCGCCGACAAGCAAGCCACCCATCGTGTAGATAATAGTGAGAGAGCGAGCCACCAAAAAGAGAGTGAGCGCCACAACCCCAAATCGAACACCTCCACGATGAGAGAAAAGAAGAATTTAGTCCTATTTGCCACCAAAAGTGAGATAAGAGGAGTGTGTGAGAACCCATCTAGTGTCCTACACTACGTCCTTTTGTGCAAGGACAATGCACCACAAGCTAACAACTCTCATACTCTTCCTCTAGTGTTGTCTTCTCTTTTGCAGGAATTTCACGATGTTTTCCCCGATGAGCTACCTCCGGGACTACGTCCACTATGAGGAATCGAACACCGCATCGACCTCATCCCCGGAGCACCGGTTCCGAACAAAGCTCCCTACCGCGTCAACCCCAAAGAAACCAAAGAAATACAAAGGCAAGTAAAGCATCTCATAGACCATGGACATGTGCGTGAAAGTTTGAGCCCTTGTGTCGTCCCGGTCATTCTTGTGCCAAAACGAGATGGTAGCTTTCGCATGTGCTCCGATTGTAGGACTATCAATGCTGTCATCATTCGTTATCGGTACCCCATTCCATGCCTTGATGATATGCTTGATGAACTTAGTGGTGCCACTATCTTTTAAAAAATTGATCTTAAAAGTGTTTACTATCAAATCCGCATACAAGAGGGTGATGAATGGAAAACCGCTTTCAAAACCAAGTTTGGCTTGTATGAGTGGTTTGTCATGCCTATGGGTATATCGGAAGCACCGAGTACTTTTATGCGTCTTATGAATCATGTATTTCGGCCTTTCATTGGTGTGTTTGTTGTGGCCTACTTCGATGATATCCTTGGTTTTAGCAAGTCTCTCAAAGAGCATGTAACCCATGTCCGAACCATTTTACAAACTCTTCAAAAAGAGCATCTCTATGCTAATATGGAGAAATGACTTTTTGGCGTTGACAAGCTCGTTTTCTTGGGTTTTGTTGTATCTTCTAAGGGTGTGCATGTTGATGAGTCCAAGATCAATGCTATTAAGACTTGGCCACAACCAACCAACTTGCAACAAGTGCATAGCTTTCTTTGCCTTGCAGGTTTCTATCATCGCTTTGTGAGAGATTTTAGCACCATTTCTTTGCCTTTGCATGCTTTGAGCAAGAAGAATGCGCCTTTTGTTTGGGGACCTTCCCAAGATACCGCTTTCAATGAGCTTAAGAATTTTCTTACTCATGCTCCCGTGCTTGCATTACCCAACTTGGACAAACCTTTTGAGATTCATTGCGATGCTAGTGGTAATGGAATAGGAGGTGTGTTAACGCAAGAGAAGCGCCCCATAGCATACTTTAGTGAGAAACTCTCCAGCACGCAACTCAATTACCCTATCTATGACAAAGAGCTCTATGCTTTAGTCTGCATTTTGCATGAATGGTAACACTATCTTCGCCCTCATGAATTTATCATTCATACCGATCATGAAACGCTCAAGTACCTTAAGGGCCAAACCAAGTTGAACAAGCGTCATGCTAAATGGAGTGAATTTATTGAGTCTCTTCCTTATGTCATCAAGTACATTAAGGGTAAAGAAAACATTGTGGCGGATGCTCTTTCCCGCATATGCATTCTTGTTACTCAACTTGAATTGGATGTCATTGGTTTTGAGCATATAAAAGACTTGTATGAGCATGATCCTAATTTTGCTACTCCTTATGCCAAGTGTTTGACGCACACCTCTTGGGAACGCTATTACATCAAAGATGGATATCTTATGAGAGCTAAAGAGGTTTGCATCCCTGAGTCTTCTCTTCGTTTATTGCTTTTGCAGGAATCTCATGGAGGAGGCTTAATGGGACATTTTTGATGCGACAAGACGTTCGCTACGCTCTCAAAGAACTACTATTGGCCCAAGATGTTTCGTGACGTCAACCACTTCACCAACCGATGCTCTACATGTCGCAAAGCTAAGTCTAAAGCTCAATCCCATGGCCTTTATATGCCTCTCCCAATTCCTTATCAACCATGGGAAGACATTAGCATGGACTTTGTACTTGGATTGCCTAGGACTAGAAATGGGAAGGATTCGATATTTGTCGTTGTGGACCGTTTCTCCAAGATGGCACATTTCATTCCTTGCAACAAGATAGACGATGCTTCGCATGTTGCCAATTTCTTTTGTAGGGAAATATTGCGTCTACATGGAGTGCCAAAGACGATCATTTCAGACCGCGATGTCAAGTTCCTTAGCTACTTTTGGAAGAACCTATGCGCCAAGCTCGGAATCAAGCTACTCTTCTCCACGCCATATCATCCACAAACCGACGGCCAAACAGAAGTTACCAACCACACACTCTCCACTCTACTTTGAGTACTCATCAAGAAGAACATCAAGGAGTGGGAGGAGTGCCTACCTATCGCCGAGTTCGCCTACAACCGAGCCAGACACTCAACAACCGGCAAGTTCCCCTTCGAGGTCGTCTACAGATTCAACCCATTGTCACCATTGGACATTCTTCCTCTACCACTCCAAGAGCGCATAAATATGGACACAAGTGCACATGTGACCCATCTCAAGAAGGTGCATGAAGATACAAGAAACACCATCGAGCGCCAAGTACAATGACTTGCGACCAAGCGCAACATCAACAAGCACCCTATGGTATTCAACATTGGAGATCTCATGTGGCTACACCTTCGCAAGGACCGCTTCCCCCACGAACGCAAGTCCAAACTTCGACCACGAGCGGATGGACCCTTCAAGGTGCTTGCACACTACAACAACAACGCATACAAGATCGACATTCCACGAGACAAGTACTCCGTGAGAGACATCTTCAACGTCAAGGATCTCTCGCTTTCCCATGGTGATGACGATTTTGATCCGAGGTCGGATCTTCCCCAAGGGAGGGGAGATGATGCGGAGCATCCTATGGCCATCCCCATGGACCTACCATCGTCTCACCAAGAGCCAAGAGGACCCATGACACGAGCACGAGCTAGAGTTCTAGAGAACGGGGTGACTTCCTTCCTTAGTGACATCACGTATAACCCACTTGAGACATGGCTACTACCTCAAACGGAGATGTTTTGTGTGCTTCGGTACCAAGGAACCAGCCTAGAAGGAGCTATGGAGCAAGATGGGCATCAAGAGCATGAAGAGGATTCGCACACGCCAGGACGAGTGGTACTGCCGCTGATGACCGGTACTACCGCTGAAACCCTCCAAGCGGTACTACCGCCGGGCTCCCGCTCCACTTCTACTCAACCCGACAAATCACTGTGTTCGCATGACCCGGATTCGGTACTACCGCCCGTGCAAGCGGCACTAGCGCTTTAGCGGTACTACTGCCCTGCCTGTGCGCAAAGAACGGGTCTAGGGCCCATGTATCCCCTTTGACTCACCCTTTCGTGGATTTAGACTATATATACTACCCCTCATCCTCCTAGTTAGGGTTAGCAAAGGATTAGCTCATATTTTGTGTGAGATCTTTGCTCATCCACTTGGACACCTTCTCCTCGGAGATTGATCCTCCACTGGAGAAGATCCCCCCAAGCGGATTCAAGACTGCTTTTAGGGAAGAACTCAAGACCTCCTCATGGAGAAGACCGGCTACCCTTGTATCGTCCTTAGTTGTCCGTGGATCATGTATCTTTCCTTATGTACTCGAGGATCTAGCACATGTGTGACTTATTCATGTTCGTTTGAGTGTTCTCTTGTGTCCCCCTCGTGATTTTCCCCTCGTTTCCCTCCTCGTGTTCTTCGTGTTCATTGCGGGATTCGCTCCTTTCGTGAAAGATCGGCCCATAGGGTTCCACCCTATATCACCTTCTAGCTAGGGTTAGCAAAGGATTAGCTCATATTTTGTCTGAGAGCTTTGCTGATGAGGACATGACTACCTTGGATATGATGAAAAATATTGCATACATGCATATTTGTCACGTGATTTCTAGTGCAAACTATTCAATAATCTATTTATGTTATCCAGAACAAAAATACTTCACACACTTTTGTGTTTTGTCTAATTGCAGGTGTATGGGACATTTGTACAATCCACATATGAAGATAAGGGAAAAGGAGAAGTTTAGGTTTTGTTCAAAAGTCCTCTCACGTCACTTTGGGGCCAAGAGAAGATAGAGTCCAAGTCTCTCATGTTCTGGATTCAGATTCGGACTGCACAGACATACCTGAATCAAAACGTCAACAACTTTTTCATACGGACTCCGAATTGATTGATTCTTTTTTTGTTGGTAAGTAGATTTCGTGTTCTTTCCAACCCAATTGGAATCACCTTCAAATTCGTCCGGAGCATTGAGATATCGACGAAACAATCTGACACTGCAGCAGAATCCGAGTCAAACAACAAGTCCAAAGGTGTTGCACCACCTCACATAGGCCCATGAGCCTTGTACAACCTAGGGTTAGTTTTAGGCTGCCTTGGGACGTCCTTCCACCTCCTTGGCCGCCACCCTTACTCCTATATAAGTAGATCCATCTAGTAGCTTTTTCCTTGGGGTTTTGTTTAGACTAAAAGTTTGCCATAGCTACAACTTCGCGTCCTTCGTTTGTGTCCAACGACTAGACCAAGACGTCATAGAACCCCACCTTGATCAATGAAGATTTCCTATTTTATTCGCAATATCCAGATTGCAATCTCAATTTCTTGCTTGTTCTTCGTTTGCTCACAGGAAAAAGACCCTCTTGGTCAGGTTGATCATGCTCCGGCGTGGTCAATAACCCTCGAAGTTGGTTTAGCGATTGCTAAGGCGCGACGTCTTCGCCCGTCCGTAGTCGGACCGTCGAAGTCGACTACCACAGAAAACAATATCTATCTCATCGAAACATTGGGACACCTTCGCCTTTATCAAGTGGTATCAGTTTTCAGGGTGCTCGGTGAGAATTTCCAGGTTTTCCTAGATTAGATTTATTTTCTTACCTATTGTCCAAGAAAAAGCCACAAAAAAGTTAGATCTATTCATCCTTTGTCCAAGCTAGTCTGAGCCTTTGCAATTTTCTTTTCATTGCTTGCATAGTTGAATTATCGGTTGCATCGTCGTCTCGAGTTGCTGGTCTTAGTGTCTAGTTCATTTAGAGTTTCGAGTTCTGTTCACATTAGTCACGCCGCCGCTGCATCGTTATCCCTTTCGCTGTCCACCACCCATCCATCAATTTCCACCACGTGCTACCCACCGTTCATTGTCATAATCATAGTTGAGATCATTCACATCTTCGCTTGATCCAATTTGCATCTTATCTAGTTTGTTTTGGAAAGAGGGAGAGAGAAAAAGAAGAGAGAGAGAAAAAAGAAAAAAAGAAAAAAAAGTTAAAAAAAAGTTAAAAAAGTCAGAAAAAGAGAAAGAAAAAGAAAAAAGTGTGAGGAAAAAAAGAGAGAAGAAAAAAAACAAAATTCGGATCTATCTAGACTCAATCTCGTAGTTGAATTCGGATTAGAATCTGTTTTGTGCACTGTTCAGTAAAACAGGCATAACTTCCTCATACGAAGTCCGTTTTGCCTCCGCAAGTACTCAAATGAAAGCTAGAGACGAGACGCATCTAAATAGTTGCAAAAGCTAGTTCAATATTTTGCACCTCAAAATCGGCTTCTAAATAGGCTTTTGCTCTCCGAAGTGCACGAACACAGCTTATTTCAGTTTTTCACGCCAGTTTTCGGATTTTTTGACTCCTCATATCAACTCGGAATTGAGTGATTCCTTTTGCGTTTGAAATCTTGAGTCAATACCATTCTTGAAAAAAATTATCAAAAAAGTGGCACAAACTTTTCAGAGGCAAGTTTGAGACAAAGTTGTTGATATATCCTGCTTGGCTGTTGTTTCACATCATTATCTTTACTGCCGTTGTGATCTTCACTTATATATTGCTGTCCAGAGCTACTTAGTATGCTTCATTGATGCTAGTTGTGCTACACCGTTACCTCATTAGTGTTCTAGGCTCGCATCTCTAGTCCGGTCTAGCCTAGGGCCAGCACAGTACCGTCGTTGAGCGTTTATTCAATATTGCATCTCTGAATTGATTATTGCTAATTTTTTGCTACCATATATAGCCAACCCAGCTCCACATATTTCTACACCGTGTATATGTACGTTCCCCTGGCAATCTCTTTACACAATCTTCGAAGTTATTTGACACCGCTGGTTGCCTGTCACCACCTGCCGCATGGTAAGAACTTGTAAGATATTGATATTTGCTTTACTGCGAGCACTTTCCAACCACATCCTAATAGTTCATAGGAACATTATTCCTGAATTTTGTTTGTTGTTTCTACCAATCATGACAGGTTCCGAAGATAGAAGTTCTTGGACGACGGGCACATGTTCACCATCACACGAGTTGGGACAACACACACAAGCACATGGTCAGGTTATCTTTTTACCGTCATTTGAGGGTAGATTTACTCCTGCTATTTATATAGCTTGGGAGCTTGAAGTAGAACAAGTTTTTAGTCACCATGACTTTTCTGAACTCGAGGGAGTGCGAGCTGCCACTAGAGCATTTACTGGTTTTGCTTCTATTCGGTGGAGTGTGCATTGTAAGAAAAACATTGATAACCAACCCACAACTTGGAAATATTTGAAATATGTAATAAGGCAACAATTTTTCCCTCCTTACTATCATCGTGAATTGCTTTGCAAATTTGAACAATTTAAACAAGGAAAAAACATTGTTCGTGCTTACTACCAAGAGTTCAAATCTTTTCTGCATCATTGTGACATGGAAGAATCTGAGGATGATACAATGAATAGATTTTTTGGTGGTTTGAACCATGATATCCGTGCAAGGTTTCAGTATATTCCTCGTTGCATTATTGGTATGTATGTTCGCGCTTGTACCTTTGAGAGATAGATACAGGAGGATGCATTGGGTGACTACAACAACTACTATTCCAGTTCATGCTCACCACCGCCGGTTGGTTCCTCCACCGTTGCACCTAATAGTGCAGCCCCACCTTGGATTGTGAGCGCGAAATCATCTCAAGAGTATGGTACATTGTCAACGTCCGTACCTACATCAGCTACGTCTTTGCGACAAGGTAACAATACAGGTATTGATGATATAACTTCACATGAGAATGATGCATGCCTAGTTAACTTGAATGCATCATGTGTTGAGTTACTTGTTGATTTGAGCACACCACCTATTTTAGAGAATCTTGTTATGGTCATGAATGCGTCATGTGATCATATAACTAAAATACCAACAATTTTGAGTGCACCCATTGAATTAACTGTTGATGCAAAAGAACCAATGTTTAATCATTTTTATATGACCTCTAATCTTGGTGATGATTCTATGTCCAATGACTTATTGCAAGTTTGCTTATTTAAGAATGTTGTAGCATGTAAATTAGATGAAAGTAAGGTTTATTCACCAATGTTGGGATGGTTTAATGATGAACATTGTCAATCTTTTGAAATGAATAAGAGCTTCACTTATATGTGCAAACCGAGTTGCAATATTTTCATGCCTTCTACTTCTTATGATAATTTTTTGGCTTTAGATTTTATGAACTATGAAAGTTACTCATGTATACATGTGTCATATGTGTAAAAATCAAGGGAAGTAAAAATGGATGACATATACATATACAACATGTACACCTTGTCTCTTTTGTTAGCCACATTTCAGATTAAGCAATGTCAAGGACGGCTTTGTTTTCAAGAAGGGGAGGATGATGAGGACATGAATACCTTGGATACGATCAAAAATATTGCATACATGCATATTTGTCAGGTGATTTCTAGTGCAAACTATTCAATAATCTATTTATGTTATTCAGAACAATAATACTTCACACACTTTTGTGTTTTGTCTAATTGCAGGTGTATGGGACATTTGTACATTCCACATATGAAGATAAGGGAAAAGGATAAGTTTAGGTTCTGTTCAAAAAGTCATCTCACGTCACTTTTGGGCCAAGAGAAGATAGAGTCCAAGTCTCTCACGTTCTGGATTCAGATTCGGACTGCATAGACATGCCTGACTCAAAACGTCAACAACTTTTTCATACGGACTCCTAATTGGGTGATTGTTCATTTGTTGGAAAGTAGATTTCGTGCTCTTTCCAACCCAATTGGAATCACCTTCAAATTCGTCCGAAGCATTGAGATATCGACGAAACAATCTGACGCTGCAGCAGAATCTGAGTCAAACAACAAGTCCAAAGGTGTTGCACGACCTCCACTTGGGCCCATGAGCCTTGTACGACCAAGGGTTAGTTTTAGGCTGCCTTGGGACATCCTTCCACCTCCTTGTCCGCCACCCCTTACTCCTATATAAGTAGATCCATCTAGTATCTTTTTCCTTGGGGTTTTGCTTAAACTAAAAGTTCGCCATAGCTGCAACTTCGTGTCCTTCGTTTGTGTCCAATGACCAGACCAAGACGTCACAGAACCCCACCTTGATCAATAAAGCTTTCCTATTTTATTCGCAATATCCAGATTGCAATCTTAGTTTCTTGCTTGTTCTTCGTTTGCTCGCAGGAAAAAGACCCTCGTGGTCAGGTTGATCATGCTCTGGCGTGGTTAATAACCCTCGGAAGTTGGTTTAGCGATTGCTAAGGCGCGACATCTTCGCACGTTCATAGTCAGATCGTCAAAGTCGACTCCCACAGAAAACTATATCTATCTCATCGAAACAACGGGACACCTTCGCCTCTATCATTTGCTCATCCACTTGGACACCTTCCCCTTGGAGATTCGAGCCTCCACTGGAGAAGATCCCCCAAGCGGATTCAAGAACCCTTTTAGGGAAGAACTCAAGACCTCCTCACGGAGAAGGCCGACTACTGTGTATCGTCCGTTGTTGACTTTGGATCTTGTATCTCCTATCGTGTTTCAAGGATCTAGCACTTGTGTAACCATCCTCGTTGGTTTGAGTGTTCTCTTGTGTTCCCCTTGTGATTTTCCCTCGTTTCCCCCCTCGTGTTCTTCGTGTTCATCGCGGGATTCGCTCCTTTTGTGAAAGATCGGTCGATTAGGGTTCTACCCTACATCATCCATCGTTAAGAACGAACTTGTTCCAAGTTCTCCCTTCCTTACAATTCTGCAATACATCTTTAAATTCAGCATCATGCACATATTGATCTTTGATGGTCTCCAAACCAAATATTTTAAAGTCAAGTTGTGAAAGCATATATAACGACGAGACAATGCATTAGCAATAACATTTTCTTTACCCTTCTTGTGTTTAATGACATAAGGGAAAGTCTCAATGAATTCAACCCATTTAGCATGTCTACGGTTCAGTTTTGCTTGATTTTTAATGTGTTTCAAAGATTCATGATCAGAATGTATAAAAAATTCCTTGGGCCATAAATAATGTTGCCATGTTTCTAAGGTCCGAACAAGAGCATATATTTCTTTATCATAAGTAGAATAGTTCAGACTAGGCCCACTCAATTTTTCAGAAAAGTATGCAACATGTTTGCCATCTTGTAATAACACACCTCCTAATCCAATTCCACAAGCATCACATTCAAGCTCAAAAGTCTTATTAAAATCAGGAAGTTGGAGTAAAGGAGCATGTGTCAACTTATCTTTCAATACCGTGAAGGCTTCTTCCTGTGCAGTACCCCAAACAAAAGGTACATCCTTCTTTGTAAGCTCATTGAGAGGTGCAGCAATGGTGCTGAAATCTCTCACAAAATGCCTATAGAAAACAGGAAGGCCAAGAAAACTCCTCACTTGTGTGACCGTTTTGGGATGCGGCCAACTCTCACTAGCTTCAATCTTGGCTTTATCAACTTCAATTACCTGTGGAGTAACAACAAAGCCAAGAAAAGATACTCGGTCGATGCAGAAGGTGCACTTCCTAAGGTTACCAAACAAACGTGCATCACGCAGAGTAATAAAAACATCACGTAAATGTTCCAAATGTTCCTCCAAACATTTTCTATAAATCAATATGTCATCAAAGTAAACTACCACAAATCGTCTAATGGAAGCACGTAAAACTTCGTTCATTAATCTCATGAAAGTACTAGGTGCATTAGTTAACCCAAAAGGCATGAATAACCACTCATAAAATCCAAACTTAGTTTTAAATGTTGTTTTCCATTCATCTCCCAATTTCATATGAATTTGATGGTATCCACTACGCAAATCAAGTTTGTAGAATATTGTAGAGCCACTGAATTCATCAAGCATATCATCTAGCCTAGGAATAGGATGACGATAACGAACAATAATATTAATAATGCCTCTACAATCAACGCACATACGTGACGTACCATCCTTTTTCGGCACTAAAATGATAGGAACAACACAAGGACTAAGGGATTCGCGTATATAACCTTTGTCGAGCAGTTCTTGTACTTGACGCATAATCTCCTTCGTCTCCTCTGGATTGGTACGGTATGGTGCACGGTTGGGTAATGATGCACCGGGAATTAAGTCAATTTGATGCTCAATCCTCGAATAGGTGGTAATCCCGGTGACACATCTTGTGGAAAGACGTCAGCAAACTCCTGCAAAATGTTAGTGACAGCAGGAGGCAAAGAGGAAGGCACGTCCTCGAATGAAAATAATGCCTCTTTGCACACAAAAGCATAGCAAACAGATTTGCTAAAATCTAGATCTTCAATATCAGATTTGGTGGCAAGTAAACATGCACTTTTCAATTTAATTTCAGAAGCAACACTAGATGGTCTATTGTTACGCTTCATTTGTTGCTCAAATTCTTTTGCCACAATCTGATTTTCACTCTTATTTTTCTCCTGTTTTGCTTTATTAGCTCTATTAATATCATCTTTCAAAATGGAATCGGGAGTCATAGGAAGCAAAGTAATATGGCTATCCTTATGAACAAGAGTATACTGATTATTTTGACCATGGTGTACAGAATTTTTATCAAATTGCCATGGTCTACCAAGTAATAAGGAACATGCTTGCATGGGTACCACATCACAGTCAACATAATCAGCATATGTCGAGATACTAAAATGCACACGAACAGTACGTGTTACCTTAACCTTGCCGCTGTTGTTGAACCATTGGACATAGTAAGGATGTGGATGTGGATGTGGTCGTGTGGTGAGAGAGAGCTTCTCCAACATCTCCATACTAGCCAAGTTGTTGCAGCTCCCTCCATCTATGATGACGCGAACAGAACGTTCCTTCACAACTCCCTTTGTGTGGAACAAATTATGCCTCTGATTTTGCTCAGCTTGTGTAACCTGCACACTCAAAACACGTTGAGAAACTAAACATTCATACCTGTCAGCATCTTCAGCAACCATGTATTGCGTCTCATGATCAGAATCATCTCCACCGTGGTCTTCATGTGTAATAAGAGCCAAAGTCTCATGATCATAGTCACTAGCAGACTCATACCCACCATCCTCAGTAGCAATCGTCACACGCTGAGATTTGCATTCTCTCGCAAAATGTCCTCTTCCCTTACAACGACGACAGATAATATCACTTGTGTGCCTTGTTGATGCCATGGAAGAAGAAGAGCTCCGTGCATGCCCGCCAGGCGTGCTCTTGGCAGATAGTGGTGGTTTTGCCTCCTTTCTTGTATCACGGCTGGAGGTGGCACCTGATGGAGGTGCTGGTGCAGTGAAAGGAGTGGATTCACGTGGTGTCCATGATGAAGATCGACCTGCAGAAAAGTTAGTTCGCGCCAATGCCTGTCGATTCTGCACTTCACGTTTAGCTTTACAAGCAAGATGGAATAAACAAGTATTATTATTATACTCCTTATACTCTAGAATGGTCTGAATCTCTCTATTTAATCCACCCATAAAACGTGCAAGCATAGCTTCATTCTCCTCAACAATACCACATCTAATCATGCCAGTTTGCAATTTTTAAAGTAATTCACGTTGATAATATGGTGGAACCGAACGAGTACGCATAGCAATTTTCAAAGCAGCCCAAGTAGCTGGAATAGGAAATAATCTACAATGTTCAGACCACCAAACACATGCAAAGCTAGTGAAAGCACAAACAGCAGCAGGAACACGTCTGTCCTCGGGATATTGTAAACATGTAAATCGTTGTTCAGTTTCTAACTCCCAAGTAAGATATATATCAGGAACATATCTACCCTCAAATGGTGGAATATTCAATTTCAGTTTAGGGAGATGGCCATGATCTCGTACCTGTGGGGGAGCCCTACCATTGCCATTATTTGCATGTGGACGACCTGGTGGTTGTGGTGTTGGTGGTTGCACGTAGTTCTGATTTTGATCAACCTCATCCTCGTAATCTCCCGCAAAATCATCCTCCTCCGCATCAGCAGCAGGAGACACAGAAGTATCAACAGCAGCACCAACAGTTTGGCCAGGTGCAAGAGGGAGACGACTCGCTCGGCGGAGGGCTGTTTCGTGACGTGGAGGTAGTCGTTGTTGTTGTTGTGGTTGTAGAGGTGCGTTAGGTGCCGCCGGTGGTGGTGGTGGTGGAAGACGCGCGAGCAATTCATTACACTTGTTTTCGAGGTTTGTTTCGAACGTCTTCTCCATGCCATCTATCTTCTCCATGGCCTCTTCAAATCTGTTTAGCACATCTTGCACCTGTCCACTCATCATTTGCTGAAATTTATCATGCAACTCCTTGTTCGTCATTTGCTCCCAGACAGTCTCTTCGGCTTGTGATCCTGCCATGGTTAGCAGCAATAGAAACACACAAGAATATGATCCTACAGACTACTAACAAGAGGTGGTGGTGGATGTCACAAATCCATCAAGCAAATCTCAAATTCTTACCAGTTCTTACCCAGCAGCAGGCGGTGATCGGCAACCGTCGTAGTCAAAACTCTCAAAGCTTGGATAAAGCGAGTACCAGTGAGAGTCAAACACACGACGTAGATGTATGTGGAGCTAAGAAGGCTTATAATATGGTAGCAAAAAGGGTCAGCAATAATCAATTCAGAGATGCAAAGTTGAATAAATGTTCAACGACGGTACTGTGTTGGTCCTAGGCTAGACCGTGCTAGAGACGCGAGCCTAGAACACTAACAAAATCACGGCGTTGCATGTAAACAAGGGAAAAGCACTCTCTGGAACTTTTTTTCGCTCTGTTTTTTCTTTGGCGCTCCTTTTTTTGCGCTCCTCTTTTTTTTGCGAAAAATCACTATAATGGCGAGTGTCTCAAAACTCTTCCCTCGTCAAGCTGACAGGATGGGCATGAAAAAAAATTGACTTCTTTTTTGGAAATCAGGGCAGCGACGACAAAAAAGTGCGACAAAAAATCACTATGATGGAGAGTATCTCAAAACGCTTCATGGGACCTAAAAATAGGATAGAGAAAAATATTTTTAGTCACTGGAATTTTGGCCTAAAAACTGCCTGGGGGTCTCCAGACTCTCTTTTTTCCGAAACCTACTTAGGCAAGGAAACACAAAACAAAAACTAGATGGATCTCGAAAACAAACCTAATATGAAAAGAACTCGGATTGGTGGTGGACACGCAGATGTATATGTGGACTTGGATTGGTGGTGGACAGGCGGATGTATATGGCAGCGGTAAGGAATATGTTGGTGGTGGTGGTATGTGGTAGGAACGATGATGATGGTGCGGCGGCGGCGTGACAACTTGTGAACAGAACTCGAAACTCTAAAGCAAACTAGACGCTAAGACCAGCAACTAGACACGACGATGCAACCGCAAATTCGACAATGCAAAACCATAAAAAGATTACGCAAAGGCTCAGATTGGTTCGGATATGATGACCTAACCCTAAATTTTTTTGGTTTTTTCATGGACTGTAGGTATGAAGAACAGACTCGATCTAAACTATGAAAAACTGTAAATCTCACCGAGCAACCTAGAAATCTGATACTACTTGATAGAGGCGAAGGTGTCCCGATGTTTCAATGAGATGGTGGCTATCGTTTACTGTGGGAGTCGACCTTGACGATCCGACTATGAACGCGCGAGACGTCGCGCCTTAGCAATCGCTAAATCAACTCCCAAGGGGTTATTGACCACGCCGGAGCACAATCAGCCTGACCAGGAGGGTCTATTTCCTGCGAGCAAACGAAGAACAAGCAAGAAACTGAGATTGCGATATAGATATTGCGAATATCAGATGAAAGCTATGGCGAACACAAACGAAGTACGCGAAGTTGCAGCTACAGCGAACTTTAATCTAAACAAAACCCAAACTCTAAATGACGCCCTAAGGGCTGTATATATGGAGGAAGAGGGGGGGGGGGGATTTCGTGGCCCTTGGAGGAGGGGTCCGAAACCAACCCTAACTCTTGTTTCCCCACACATACGGACTCTAAAAACAGCCTATACTTAAGTATTTCGAAAATACATGGGCCTGGCCCAATAGTAAGGTGACGCAGCACCTAGAATAGCCTCTGGACGAAATTTATGAAGTGGAATCTTGTATATTTCTTCCAAGGCTTCATGCACTCCTTATGGTGGCTTCAAAGTCCTGAAATCATCACTTGTAACCGTTCTTGATCCCCTTACGCATGCCATCATCTCCATGCTTGGTCTTGCTCCAGTGTTCATCCCTCTTATCCATGCCAGTCCCTTCATTTATAAGCAAAACAAATGTATCCAATTTAGGCAGCATCTTATTCTCATGAACATTAGAATCATTACCAAGAAACAAAAGTACCTGATAATTTAATTGGCATGCGCGAGCTCTAGTAATTGGTCCAGTATGTATAGCAGCAGGGGCTATGGGTGTAACAATGGTATTGGTGTCCTCATCAGAAGCCATAATAGTGGATACCCACGTGAGGGGAGTAGGAGGGCTATTACTGGTTTAGCTGCGGGGTGAGCCTGGCATCGCCGGAAAATAACAGGAGGTGCGGGTGGGCAGAGGGATGGCATGACCAGCGGTGGGAGTAGGGTGGGTTAGTGATGCCTGCACAGCAGCACAGTCGACCACGGGAGGAAGGAGCATGTTACCCCGCCGGCGCTGGTTTGGGCGGCTGGAGCAGGAAGATCAGACATTGAAGAAGAACGATGGCCGTTGGATGGACATCCAACAATCACTACCCTCGTGTGTTGACTAAGTTGACACAACCTTGCGTACATGTCAACCTTTTTATAGAAAAGTGTACGCATCAACCTACTAGGCCCATAAGTCAGCCTCAAATCTGTGGAAAACAACATACGTCCAATCTGCCATTATTTCTAATAATTTACAACCCATTTGCTAATTCTTAAGGATTTTTTGGAGCCCATATTCTTTTTGTTAGCATTACTGCCTATATTGTGGCCACGGTTAAAAAACTCAACAAAATTTTGCATATTTCGGTGCAGTCCGTACTGTTTTTAATCCCAAAATTTCGATTCGCATTCAAACTAATTTAAAAAATAAATTTATATCAATTTAAAAATCCAAATAATTTTCCACGGATAAAATCAATGAAATTTAAAATGTCAAAATGTAAAAAAAATGAAATTTAAAACTAATTGCCGGTTTGGTGTGTCAATGTACAACCTATTTCTCATTACTGATAGCCCATTTTCTTGGCAAGCCAAATGCATACCTTGCAGCCCAGCAGGGCTGACCAAAGCAAGTAGGCCTCAGTTGGATATTTTGCAAAAAAAACTAGGCTAGCCATTTTCAGAAAGAAAAAAACAACTGAGCTGGTCTTGTGGTAAACATAAAATAAAAGGCTGGCTAGACTAGCAAGAGTGCCCCGCACAGCCTAGTTGATACCCTGCTTCTTCTCAAAAACAAAAAGAACTAGGCGAGCTACTGGGTCCCTGGTGTCAGCCGCTCATTGTGCAATTCTCTCATTATTGACTACGTTGACAATGGCATGGGACCCAGATGTCAGGAATCCATTAAGAGGAACCATTTTTTTGGGTTGAAATAAGGAGGCACTTGCTTGCATACTGCCATGACCCTGGTGGGTCCTTACTGTCATCCTCTCCACATAAAATCATCTCCTGATTGTGTATGCATCAACCTAGTAGGCCCACAAGTCAGCCTCTAAATCTGTGGCGGGCAAATACATCCCACATAAAAAATAACAGCCCATTCCATGCGTTCATATGGAAAGTTCAACATTCAGAGCAAAGTAATAGGTCTGATCCAGAGATAAAGTGCTAAACTTCCACGTTGACAACCATCATAGCCAACTTAACTATCTACTCCCAGTTATACTCTAGTGTACAAGTACTAACTTACTCTTAGCTAACTAGATGATGTCGACCGCCATTTGCGGTACACGCTAAATGCCAACACCGATGTCCTCCTCCCCGCCTCGGACTTGCCAGAGGTGCGATAGGGCGTGTTTCTCGCGCACGTTGGCCCTTTCCATGCCAGCGTGGTCCACCAAAGCTTTGGCTTCTAAGCGGGAAACCCACTTGACGAACATGAAAACCTCCTACGATAACATAATGAACATTAATTTTGACAAAGGTGTGACTAGCTTTGCCGGCATAATTTGAATGAACTCTACACCCTCTATTCCTTAATATAAGACGTTTTCACAGTTCAATTTAAATTATCCAAAAGTCTAGTATTTAGAAAAATAGGTAGTAGTTTTCTTGAACACATATTTGGGAAAGCTTGCCACACCTTATATATGTCCATACGCTAATGCAACACCATTCAAATAGTACAATATATACTAATCTAGTGGCTAGTGCAACTGCAGAGTAGTTTTTTTATTACAGTGTACAATACAATTCACTGAACATATTTCATAAGCTAGCACTGGAAGATTTCTATAAGAACTAACTATACAAAATCTAAAGGTAACAAGTTTCAGCACTGGTATACTAGGTGTTCAACAACATTAAACCAAATACAAAAGTCTGAAGGTAACTAGCATTATTACCTAATGACAGTATAATTTTTTGCAAACCATGTACCATCAACGTAAATATCATTTCAAACTCGACGAGACCTCAAAAATTGCTATCCTAATCTCTATAATCGATCAAACATAAAAACTTGATCCAACGAATCAAGAAAACAGCCGGAGGAGGAGGTGCCCACTCTTGACTTTTCCTCTTCTCTTCATAATTTTTTGTGCAGTTTAACTGAAATAAAATGACATCACCGCCTTGGCATTTTGGTGACAGTGTTCAATTTTTTTTACTTATCATAACATCATGAAGTGAGGTATGTAATCTATAAGCATTAATAGTGCAAAAATCTGAAGGTAGTAACAACTTTCATCATTGGTATACTGGCTGTGCAATAACATTAGAATGCTTTAGCTGAAAAATCTTTAATACATCCACAATCAATAGCTAACCCTGAAATAATTCAGTGACATTAAATGGCATTGCTTAAATTTATCGATGGCATTAGACTGAGTGCGACATTAGTTAAATGTGGCATCACTTTAGCAGTATCATTGTTTGACTTTACGGGTGGCGTTATACTAATAGCAAAAAAGTGGCAATAAGAGCATGGGGAGTCCCATTCGAACAATGACGCACCAGTACGATGTACCTCCATGGATACATAGAGTGGTGAGGGAGGGATGGTTGCCTAGAGCAACAAATATCCTGGCAGAATATGTGGATCACGTCCCATTTTTGTTCTCTTTGCCACCTTTTTCCTATGTGAGGACAACAAACTGATCGACTTGGTCATTCTCTATTGCACTGTCATGCCATTCTGCCCCTTTTCAACCAAGAGACAAGAGACTCATTCCTTAGCTACTAATTTTCCCCTTTGCAACCTAGATGCGGGTTCGATACCTAGTCTCTTCGACAATAATTTCTCCCTTTTTTTCCATATTCAACCTAGACATGGATTAGTCTACATGAAGTAGGGTTTCCTTTGATAGTGCAAATTAAGGTTTTCGTCTGCGTGACCAGTAGAGGAGAGGATAGTAAATTAGGGAGATGGTGGAGTGGAAAAAGATCCACATGTGGTGACGTGGTAGATGGGGCAATAGAATAAGGCTATGGTTCGAAAAGAGGAAGCATACCTGAGGGTCAGCAGGAAGTGCCTTGGCTCATGGTCGTCATCCTCCGCAGACACTACGACGACGAGCTTGGGGACGAAGGCCATCCCGTGCCTGCGCTAGGTCTGAGAGGATGGCCTTGTTGTTAGTGTGTGACCTTGCTCGCCAACAATGAGTGCGGCCACAATGCACGTCCTTTTCTTCCCCGACGGATGGGATCCTGGCGGATCTATGACCACCGGTGAGGAGGGAGAGATAGAGGGGCTGATAGTGTGAGAAGCAAGTGGGCAGCCCTTAGCAAGCAAGCACTGAAGCTCCAGCCTATATATCTTTTTTGATACTAGTACTAGAGGTAGATTAGCGGTAGAGTTGTTTATATTTTCTCTGCATACAGTACCAATAAGTTGTGCTTCAAAACAGAATGACACGCCATTAAAAACTAAAGTGGAGAAATAACGCGGCACCTCTGGCCAACGCGGCCAGCTCACATTTTCCACGAGAAATGGCAGAACATGTTTCGTTGAAATGTGGTCCCGTTCCAACATGTCAGTGAGACCATGACGAGTCCTTTTTGTATAATTTCCGAAGAGACATCTATGTAGGCTGGGGTGCCTCTTTCTATACTGTGGCGACCGTCCGCTCCCCACTAGCCTCTTCCTGTATCGTGGCAACCGTCCACCGCCTCTTCGCCTTTCCCTCTCGATTTGGAACTTTTGTCGCACACTCTTCCTCCCTCCATTTTCCTTGACTATTCCTTCTACCATTGTTAGTCTTCTTGATGGAGGGAACAGGCAGGAAACGACCCCTTTATTCTTGCCCCAATATGAAAGATGGCATGGTGAAGGAACTCATTGATCGATGTGACGTCATCACCTCGGCTAGCATGGCAGGTTCGTTCAAGACCATTCTCGACTCAACAAATAACCTCAATACAAAGAACCCAAGGGTTTAGGAGTGCTTTGATCTCCCCAATCTTCTTCACCATGACCCTACTCACTAGCGCGGGGACGATGAAAGCCTTGGCTTGTGCAAGTTGATGCCGCTTGATAATGATACGTGATGTTAAGATGCCATCTTTTACAATTAAGTCCTAGGCATGCACAAATGGAGATTGGGTTGTTTATATTGGGTACAACTGCGAGTGGGAACTTGTGAATGTGTACACTCGTCACCGGGTTCCACTTCCAAAACTCTCATACTGCCCTGAGGTTGAGCACATAGATGATCTACATGCGTTCAAATATGACCATGGTGATTGTCATCTACAGAAGATATAAATTTGTCGAGTTCCCAATCGCTCTGGGATTATAGGAATGCTTGTGTTGTCGCTATCTTTGACAAGCTTGTTGCCATCCTTTGATGAGGACATCAATACCACTGTTACACCCACAACCCCTGCTGCTATACATATTGGACCAATTACTAGAGCTCGCGCATGCCAATTAAATTATTAGGTACTTTCGTTTCTTGGTAATGATTCTAATGTTTATGAGAATATGATGCTGCCTAAATTGGATACATTGGTTTGCTTACAAATGAAGGGCCTGGCATGGATAAGAGGGATGAACACTGGAGCAACACCAAGCATGGAGATGATGGCATGCGCAAGGGGATCGAGAACGTTGTTACAAGTGATGATTCCAAGACTTTGAAGCCACCATAAGGAGTGCATGAAGCCTGCATTTCCGAAGCTAGGTGGTCATGGCATGGAATATAAGATAAATGATGCAAAGGAAGCATATCAATATCATCACAAGAAAAACAAATGCCGATAACCATGGGCTTGTCAACTATGCCATATGTGCAAATTGGGTTCATTTTAATAGCATATGCATAGTCGCTATGAAGAGATTGCAAATATGACATATGATTGATCTCATGCATAGCATATGACAAGTCAAGAGGATTGGCAAACATGATGTGACCGAGAGAATTAGCACAAGAAATCCTATGTAACATGGCATCACAACTAATAGACTCCACATGGCAATCATCATACTCATCATAAATGGGTAAATCAGCGCATGGGGAAGTCGCACTAGCATGAAGCATGGTAATAGGTTGATCAACATCATGCAAGCAATCAATGTCAAGAATGTCCACTAGTGGGACTAGAGCATCACCTTCACCTATGTTACCTTTGTCATTCCACTCATGTGGTGTAGGTGAGGTGGGAAAGACCAAATGGTGGTCAATGTCATCATCTTGATTGAACCATGTGGGGGTGCATCATATTCCACCATGGCCATCATCTTGTCCAAAGGTAGGACGTAGTTGTCACGAATCGGCGCGTCATCATATATGGGACCTAGCACTAAATGAGAAGACACAATAGAGGTAGAGGTCAAGTCGTTAGTGTTGAAAGTGGCCTCACGTGACCTATCAACTATTTCAATCTCTCTATGTGGTGGTTCACTAACTCCCTCAAAATAGGTGGACTCAATCTCATGTATGGTGGAGTCACTCATCTCACTCAAGTGGTGGGGGTTGTGGCTCTCCTCAGATGGGAATTGATGCAACACATCATATATGGGGCTAGTGGTGAAGTCACTCTCACTCTCAATATGGTGGCAAAAGTCACTCAAGTCATCAAACGTTGCCGTGGTCGAAGGGAAAATCCCATGCTCAACCATCTCATCACCATCGCCATGTATGAAGGCCGAAGATGGCACATCATCACTCCCGCCTCCTAAGATGGAAGCATCATCCTTGCTCGCCACCTTGTTGCTCGCCTCCAAAGCTTGGTCCTTGAGGGTCTCCATAGTCGTACTCGTCGCCGCACCGTCTTGAAAAAGAGTCATGGAGGACTCGGCATCATCAATGCCACAAAGAGGGATGGCGGTGAAGTCGAACTTAGGAGCATCATCTTGGAGCTCGTCGGGCTTGGACATCGTGGTGGTACTAGCCTCATGCTCGTTCTCATGGAGCTTGGTCGTCGCGAAGTGAGCTTGGGGTGGAGAAGATTTGGCCTTCATGAGTTCTTGTGCCGCCTTGAGAGCACCAATGTAGTTGTCATCGAGGGACTTGTAGTTCTCGAGGAAGATCGTCTTGGAGATGTCGTTGTGCAATCCCATCATGAAGTGGAACTTCATCGAAATGGGGTCGTCCACACTGGCTCGTCGCAAGGCAATCTTCATCTCCTTGAAGTACTCGTCAATGGACTTGGATCCTTGTATGGTGTTCTCCAACTGGCATTGAAGTTGTTCCATGTAGGTTGGAGGCACGAACTCTCACCGCAAAGCTATCTTCGTCTTTCGCCAACTCATGTCGTAGGTCTCCGAAGGTGCGTGAAGCCACCATGTGGACGCGTAGTCGTGGAAGTTCCTTGTGGTTCACTTCACTTGATCCTCGGGTTCTTGAGTCCCATAGAAAGGAATCGTGTGGTCGATGTTGAGGTCATAGTAGCTCGTGGAAGTCGCGGACTTGAGCTTGCGGAGCTTCTCTTGAGGTTCTTGTGGGCGAAGTTGTCGTATATCCGAAGGCGAAGATGCCTTGAAGTCGCTTGGCGAAGATGCCAAGGGAGATGGGGAAGTCGTTGAGCGGTTGTTGGTGTTGAGCTCTGACCTTCATGTTCGTGGTAGTGATGGTGTCGATGCCGATGTGACCTTGCCGGAGATGGTAGCTCGGAGGCATGTGCTCTTGAGCATCTTCTCGAAGATGAGGAAGACCGCTTGTAGGACTTGATGAGGTCTTTGATCTCCTCCATTTGAGCTTGCATCTTGGCGTCGTTGGAGTTGTTCGTGGCATCGAACTCGTCGTCGTTGTTGTAGACCGAAGATGAAATGCCTTGCCTATCCATCACAAAACTCGAGCCAATATGACTGGAGAAAGGAGAAGAACTATACCAAATGTACCTTGACTGATGTTGAAGATGGCTCAATGATCACTCAATGATGTAACAAGGAAATAGCACAATTGGTACCAATTCTTGTCGGTTTCTCACACCTACATAAGTAAAAGCTTATGGTGGAGCTTGGTTAGGATGGTGGCACAAAATTTGATGTAGTTGTAAGTGAGCTTCAATAATGTTGGAAAAGATTTGCAAGATTGCAATGCAACAAGTAGACCAAGCAATAAGGTACACGGAAACACACACGCAAAAAGATAAGTGGGATCGTGCAACCAAGGATGAGCCAAAATGTGGAATCCAGAAAAATGCTCTTGTTGCACAACACTAGAGAGACAGTAGCACGATTGCACAATAGGCGGATACAAGGACTTGTGCACGACCTACTAAGCAAAAATGCAACGACTTCTATCCCAAGTATGCTCTATGAAGGTGTTTCGATGATATGATCCAAGATGATCTAGTATGACAATCTTAATGTTGTATGATGCTATGGTTCTTGCTTAAAAGCTCTTTGCGTATCTTTCCTTTTGCTTAAAAGCTTGTTTGGCTCTTCATTGTTGGAGCTCTTTTCTCATGCTCGTGTTGTGCAACCAAGGATGATCACAAAATGTGGAATCCACGGAAAACGCTCGTGTTGCACAACTCAAGAGAGACGCTAGCACGATTGCTCAATAGACGGATACGACACTTGTGCACAACCTATGATATGCAAAATGTATGAACTTTCTATCCCAAGTATGCTATGTATGTATGGTTCCCGGTGTTTCGCACATGATGATCCAGGATGATAAATATGGTAGTATGATATGATGCTATGGCACTTGCTTACAAGCTCTTTGTTCACTCTCTTTTGCTTAAAAGCTTTATTCTCTTTTTTTGTATGGCCACTTTTGCACAATGCGCAAACCAAGATAGCAATTGTATATATGCGGGAACAAACTTGAGGCACACGAGATGATATGATACCAATATGGTATGGTATGTATGTAATGGGAGGTGCAGATCAACGATCACTAATGTGCACAAGTCTCGATGGGCAAGTGACGCAAAAATAGGCTAGGGGTTATCAATGCAATGGCAAGGGAATATACAATGGAGGGATACCACAATACCGAGATGATATGGAGGTTACCATCCGTGGCGATGATGAGTGGCGGTGATCTTGATGGAGATACCAATATGATGGAGAATCGTCCCTAAGTAGTCGAAACACCTTAGGAAACGGAAAAACCGTGAACTCAAAATCTCAAATGTCAAATGGTGGTAGCGGGAATGCGGTAGTGGTGGTGGAAGCTCAATGGGATTGCGGAAATGCAATGATGGGTTTTGGGAGTAGGCAATGCGGAAATGGAGGGTAAGGTGGTAGACTATACATGGTGTGGGAGTTGGAAGCACGGTCCCTAAGTAGCCGAAACACCTTGGGAGACACAACTCACAACACAAACAAAATTTGGTTAGGTCGGGGTGGTGGGAGTGTGAGGTGGGCAAAACTATGCATGGTGTGGGAGTTGGAAGCACCGTCCCTAAGTAGCCTAGACACCTTAGGAGACTCAAATCACTCCTCAAGCAACCAGTAATGCGATGGGGAACAAAATTGGTTAGGTTGCGGAAGTCGGTGGTGGTGTAGCGGAGGATGTGGTGGAAGCCCTAGGCAAACATGCCAAAATTCTAAAAAGCATTATGGGGTCAAATGGTTTTGTTGGTATTTTTGTGAGAAGGGGGATGTCAAGAGCTTCAAAACGAGCTAAAGAACGCGAAATCGGACTCCGGATGAATTAGTTATTGACAAAACAAAAATCAGCCGAAATGGGAAACTACAGGTATCGGACGTCCGAAGATGGTCGGATGTCCGGGGGCCGGACGTTCGGGCGGGCTCGGAAATCCATAAATTTGGCTCGGGTTAGGGGTTCCGGTCGTCCGGTCGTTCCAGTGGCTCTAGACGTCCGTAAAAGGTCGGTCGTCCGGTGGGTCGGGGTCAACGCGAGATGCGAGATCCGGGGCGCGATTTTGGGCGGAAAATGGAGATTTTGGGGTCAAAATTGATGAGATTTCGCGGATGGAAGATGGGGAAATTTGGGGAGATGCTAGATCCACTTGAAACCAAGCAAATCCATGGATCAAATTCAACAAAACTTCGTCAAACCAACAAGTCACAAAAAAACTGAGGCTATTTTTGGTGGGGATTTTCGAAATTGGGGAAGAACACAACAAAATTAGGCTAGAAAACAATGAGGGATGGCTCTGAAATCGTGATCAACGTGGGTCATGATACCAAGATGATGTAGGGTGGAACCCTAGATGGTCGATCTTTCACGAAAGGAGCGGATCCCGCGAAGAACACGAAGAACACGAGGGGAATCACGAGGGGAAACATGAGAGAATCACTCAAACCAACAAGAACAATCACACATGTGCTTCCTCGAAATACAAAGAGATACACGATTGATGTAGGGTAGAACCCTAATTGGCTGATCTTTCACGAAAGGAGCAGATCCCGTGAAGAACACGAGTGATAGAGGCGAAGTTGTCCCGATGTTTCGATGAGATAGATATCGTTTTCCATGGGAGTCGACTTTGACGATCTGACTACGAACGTGCGAAGATGTCGCGCCTAAGCAATCGCTAAATCAACTTCCGAGGGTTATTGACCACGCTGGAGCACGATCAACTTGACCACGAGGGTCTATTTCCTGCGAGCAAACGAAGAACAAGCACGAAACTGAGATTGCAATCTGGATATTGTGAATAAAAGAGGAAAACTTTATTAATGAAGGTGGGGTTCTGTGACGTCTTGGTCTGGTCATTGGACACAAACGAAGTACGCGAAGTTGCAACTATGGCAAACTTTTAATGTAAACAAAACCCAGAGTCTAAACGATGCACTAAGGGCTATATATATGGAGGAGAGAGGGGCGAATTTCGTGGCCCTTGGATGAGGGGTCCGAAACCAACCCTAACTCTTGTTTCCCCACACATATGGACTCTAAAAACAACCTATAATCAAGTATTTCGAAATTACATGGGCCTGTCCCAAAAATAAGGTGACGCAACACCTAGAATAGCCTCTAGATAAAATTTATGAAGTGGCATCTTGTATATTTCATCCAAGGCTTCATGCACTCATTATGGCGGCTTCAAAGTCCTGGAATCGTCACTTGTAACTCCGTTTTTATTCCCCTTGCGCATGCCATCATCTCCATGCTTGAACTTGCTCCAAGGTTCATCTTTCTTGTCCAAGCTAGGCCCTACATTTGTAAGCAAAACAAATGTATCCAATTTAGGCAGCATCATATTCTCATGAACATTAGAATCCTTACCAAGAAACGAAAGTACCTGATAATTCAATTGGCATGCGCGAGCTCTAGTAATTGGTCCAGTATGTATAGCAGCAGGGGCTGTGGGTGTATCAATGGTATTGATTTCCTCATCATCCTCCCCTTCTTGCAATGAAGTCGTCCTCGACGAAAGCTCATCTTCCTCACCCAAATAAGGCTTCAAATCTGCAATGTTAAAAGTGGGACTAACCCCAAAATCTGCAGGCAGCTCAAGTTTATATGCATTATCATTTATTTTCTCTAACACCTTAAAAGGACCATCAGCACGTGGCATTAGCTTTGATTTGCGCAAATTAGGAAATCTGTCCTTACGCAAATGTGACCAAACAAGATCTCCAGGTTCAAACACAACATGTTTTCTACCCTTATCTCCAGAAAGTTTATATTTAGCATTCATACGCTCAATGTTTTCCTTAGTTAACTCATGCATTTTTAAAATCAATTCAGCATGTTCTTTAGCATCAAAATTAACCTTCTCCGAAGATGGAAGAGGCAACAAATCAATAGGTGCATGAGGTAGGAAACCATATACAATTTCAAAAGGGCACATCTTAATAGTAGAATGCAATGAACGATTATAAGCAAATTCAATATGAGGCAAGCATTCTTCCCACATTTTCTTATTATTCTTCAAAACAGCCCTAAGCATAGTAGACAATGTCATATTGACTACTTCAGTTTGTCCATCAGTTTGGGGGTGACAAGTAGTACTAAAAAGCAGTTTAGTCCCCAACTTAGCCGATAAACATCTCCAAAAGTGGCTAAGAAATTTAGTATCACGATCTGAAACAATAGTCTTTGGCACACCATGCAAGCGAATAATTTCACGAAAGAACAAACTAGCAACATTAACAGCATCATCGCTTTTATGACATGGTATAAAGTGTGCCATTTTCGAGAACCTATCCATGACAAATGTGCTATCCCTCCCCTTCTTTGATCGAGGTAAACCTAAAAGGAAGTCCATAGATATATCCTCCCAAGGAACACTAGGTACAGGCAAAGGCATATATAAACCATAAGAATTGAGTCGTGACTTAGCTTTTTGACATGTAGTGCAGCGAGCAAGAAAACGCTCAACATCCGGTCTCATCTTTGGCCAAAAGAAATGTGTAGCAAGTATGTCCTCCGTCTTCTTCACGCCAAAGTGTCCCATTAATCCTCCTCCTTGCGCCTCCTGCAATAACAAAAGACGAACGGAGCTAGCTGGAATGCATAGCTTATTAGCACAAAACACAAATTCATCGTTAAGAACGAACTTGTTCCAAGTTCTCCCTTCCTTACAATTCTGCAATACATCTTTAAATTCAGCATCATGCACATATTGATCTTTGATGGTCTCCAAACCAAATATTTTAAAGTCAAGTTGTGAAAGCATAGTATAATGACGAGACAATGCATCAGCAATAACATTTTCTTTACCCTTCTTGTGTTTAATGACATAAGGGAAAGTCTCAATGAATTCAACCCATTTAGCATGTCTACGGTTCAGTTTTGCTTAACATTTAATGTGTTTCAAAGATTCATGATCAGAATGTATAACAAATTCCTTGGGCCATAAATAATGTTGCCATGTTTCTAAGGTCCGAACAAGAGCATATAATTCTTTATCATAAGTAGAATAGTTCAGACTAGGCCCACTCAATTTTTCAGAAAAGTATGCAACAGGTTTGCCATCTTGTAATAACACACCTCCTAATCCAATTCCACTAGCATCACATTCAAGCTCAAAAGTCATATTAAAATCAGGAAGTTGGAGTAAAGGAGCATGTGTCAACTTATCTTTCAATACCGTGAAGGCTTCTTCCTGTGCGGTACCCCAAACAAAAGGCACATCCTTCTTTGTAAGCTCGTTGAGAGGTGCACCAATGGTGCTGAAATATCTCACAAAATGCCTATAGAAACCAGCAAGGCCAAGGTAACTCCTCACTTGTGTGACCGTTTTGGGCTACGGCCAACTCTCACTAGCTTCAATCTTGGCTTTATCAACTTCAATTCCGTGTGGAGTAACAACATAGCCAAGAAAAGATACTCGGTCGGTGCAAAAGGTGCACTTCCCAAGGTTACCAAACAAACGTGCATCACGTAGAGCAATAAAAACATTACGTAAGTGTTCCAAACGTTCCTCCAAAGATTTTCTATAAATCAATATGTCATCAAAGTAAACTACCACAAATCGTTCAATGAAAGCACGTAAAACTTCATTCATTAATCTCATGAAAGTACTAGGTGCATTATGATGCGGAGCATCCCAAGGCCATCCCCATGGACCCAACTACATCTCCTACGACACCTCTTGGACCCATGACACGAGCACGTGCAAGAGCTCTTGAAACCGAGGTGACATCTCTCCTCTCACATTTCCACTTTGATGCACATGAGACATGGCTACTACCTCATATGGATACTTCGTGCATGCTCAGGTACCATGGAGAAGCTAAGGAGAAAGGAGAAGAGGAAGATGAAGATGGACGTGAAGACGGAGACGAAAAAGAAGGGCTATTCAAAGTCTTCAGGCTCCGGATGACCGACGAGCCCTGGACATCCGACAACCTCCAGGCTCCGGACGTCCGGCCTCCTCCGGACGATAGGCACTTCCACATCCGAGCCAAAACAGACGGACATCCGACGCCCTACGGACGACCGGCGCCCGGACGTCCGACCCCGACCGAACGACCGACCAAAGACAACCCGAGCTGAATTTACGGACGTCCGATAGGCACCAGACGTCCGGACCCTCGCGAGCCTCCGGACGACCGGTGTCCTCCGGACGTCCGACGCCCGTGCACGGATTCATGTTGGGTCGGAAACTATGTACCCCTTCGCCCCCTCTTTTCCACTAAGACTATATATACTCCACCTCGTCCAACTTTCTAGGGTTAGCGTTGGTTTAACTCATTTTGAGAGATAGAGCTACGCTCATCCACATCGGATCTAATCCTCGTGAGAGACCGCGGCCTCTTCGGAGAAGATCCCTTTGGATTCAAGACCTCCTTGCGGAGAAGAACATCAAGACCTCCTCAAGGAGAAGACCATTACCCTTGTATCGTCCTTAGTTGATCGTGTACCATGTGAACTCTTATGTACCCGAGGATCTAGCACATGTGTTACTTTCTTGTGTTGGTTTAGTGATTCTCTTGTGTTTCCCTTGTGTTTTCCCTCTCTTTCCCCTCGTGTTCTTCGTGTTCAACGCGGGATCCGCTCCTTTCGTGAAAGATTGGTCGATTAGGGTTCTACCCTACATCACATTAGTTAACACAAAGGGCATGACTAACCACTCATATAATCCAAACTTAGTTTTAAATGTTGTTTTCCATTCATCTCCCAATTTCATACGAATTTGATGGTATCCACTACGAAAATCAACTTTGGAGAATATTGTAGAGCCACTCAATTCATCAAGCATATCATCTAGCCTAGGAATAGGATGACGATAACGAATAGTAATATTATTAATGCCTCTACAATCAAGGCACATACGCGACCTACCATCCTTTTTCGGCACTAAAATGATAGGAACAACACAAGGACTAAGGGATTCACGTATATAACCTTTGTCGAATAGTTCTTGTACTTGACGCATAACCTCCTTCGTCTCCCCTGGATTGGTACGGTATGGTGCACGGTTGGGTAATGATGCACCGGGAATTAAGTCAATTTGATGCTCAATCCCTCGAATAGGTGGTAATCCCGGTGGCATGTCTTGTGGAAAGACGGCAGCGAACTCCTGCGAAATGTTAGTGATAGCAGGAGGCAAAGAGGAAGGCACGTCCTCGAATGAAAATAATGCCTCTTTGCACTCAAAAGCATAGCAAACAGATTTGCTAAAATCTAGATCATCAATATCAGATTTGGTGGCAAGTAAACATGCACTTTTCAATTTAATTTTAGAAGCAACACTAGAGGGTTTATTATTAGGTTTCATTTGTTGCTCAAATTCTTTTGCCACAATCTGATTTTCACTCTTATTTTTCTCCTGTTTTGTTTTATTAGCTCTATTAATATCATCTTTCAAAATGGAATCAGGAGTCATAGGAAGCAAAGTAATATTTTTATCCTTATGAACAAGAGTATACTGATTGTTTCTACCATGGTGTACAGAATTTTTATCAAATTGCCATGGTCTACCAAGTAATAAGGAACATGCTTGCATAGGTACCACATCACAATCAACATAATCTGCATATGTAGAGATATTAAAATGCACACGAACAGTACGTGTTACCTTAACCTTGCCGCTGTTGTTGAACCATTGGATGCAGTAAGGATGTGGATGTGGTCTTGTGGTGAGAGATAGCTTCTCCATCATCTCCATGCTAGCCAAGTTATTGCAACTCCCTCCATCTATGATGACACGAACAACACATTCCTTCACCACTCCCTTTGTATGGAACAAATTATGCTTCTGATTTTGCTCAGCTTGTGTAACCTGTACACTCAAAACATGTTGAGCAACTAAGCATTCATACCTGTCAGCATCTTCAACAGCCATGTATTGCGTCTCATGATCAGAATCATCACCACCGTGTTCTTCATGTGTAATCAGAGCTAAAGTCTCCTCATCATAGTCACTAGCGGACTCATACCCAGCATCCTCAGTAACAATCATCACATGCTGCGATTTGCATTCTCTCGCAAAATGTCCTCTTCCCTTACAACAACGACAAATAATATCACTTGTGTGCCCTGTTGATGCCATGGAAGAAGAAGAGCTCTGCGTAGGCCCAGCAGGTGTTCTCTTGGCAGATAGTGGTGGTTGTGCCTGCTTTCTTGTATCACGGATGGAGGAGGCTGTTGGGGAACGTAGCAGAAATTTAAAATTTTCTACGCATAACCAAGATCAATCTATGGAGTAATATAGCAACAAGGGGAAGGGGAGTGCATCTACATACCCTTGTAGATCGCTAAGCGGAAGCGTTCAAGTGAACGGGGTTGATGGAGTCGTACTCGTCGTGATCCAAATCACCGATGATCCTAGTGCCGAACGGGCGGCACCTCCGCGTTCAACACACGTACAGCCCGGTGACATCTCCTACACCTTGATCCAGCAAGGGGAGAAGGAGAGGTTGGGGAAGACTCCATCCAGCAGCAGCACGACGGCGTGGTGGTGGTGGAGGAGCGCGAGACTCCGGCAGGGCTTCGCCAAGCACTACGAGAGACGAGGAGGACTTGGGAGAGGGGGAGGGCTGCGCCAGAACTTGGGTGCGGCTACCCTCCCAACCCCCACATATATATAGGGGCAAGGGAGAGGGGGGCCGGCCCCCTCAGATCCAATCTGAGGAGGGGGCGGCGGCCAAGGGGGGTTGCCTTGCCCCCCAAGGCAAGGGGGGCGCCCCCCCTTTAGGGTTCCCCAAAACCCTAGGCGCATGGGCCCTAGGGGGGGAGGCGCCCAGCCCACTAAGGGGCTGGTCCCTCTCCACATACAGCCCATAGGGCCCTCCGGGGCAGGTGGACCCTCCCGGTGGACCCCCGGAACCCCTCCAGTAGTCCCGGTACAATACCGGTAAACCCCCGAATTATTCCGGTGACCGTATGATGACTTCCCATATATAAATCTTTACCTCCGGACCATTCCGAAACTCCTCGTGACGTCCGGGATCTCATCTGGGACTCCGAACAACATTCGGTAACCACGTACATACTTTCCCTATAACCCTAGCGTCATCGAACCTTAAGTGTGTAGACCATACGGGTTCGGGAGTCATGCAGACATGGCCGAGACAACTCTCCGGTCCATAACCAACAGCGGGATCTGGATACCCATGTTGGCTCCCACATGCTCCACGATGATCTCATCGGATGAACCACGATGTCAAGGATTCAATCAATCCCGTATTCAATTCCCTTTGTCTAGCGATACGATACTTGCCCGAGATTCGATCGTCGGTATCCCGATACCTTGTTCAATCTCGTTACCGGCAAGTCTCTTTACTCGTTCCATAACACATCATCCCGTGATCAACTTCTTGATCACATTGTGCACATTATGATGATGTCCTACCGAGTGGGCCCAGAGATACCTCTCCGTTTACACGGAGTGACAAATCCCAGTCTCGATTCATGCCAACCCAACAGACACTTTCGGAGATACCTGTAGTGTACCTTTATAGCCACCCAATTACATTGTGACGTTTGGTACACCCAAAGCATTCCTATGGTATCCGGGAGTTGCACAATCTCATGGTCTAAGGAAATGATACTTGACATTAGAAAAGCTTTAGCATACGAACTACACGATCTTTGTGGTAGGCTTAGGATTGGGTCTTGTCCATCACATCATTCTCCTAATGATGTGATCCCGTTATCAACGACATCCAATGTCCATGGTCAGGAAACCGTAACCATCTATTGATCAACGAGCTAGTCAACTAGAGGCTTACTAGGGACATGGTGTTGTCTATGTATCCACACATGTATCTGAGTTTCCTATCAATACAATTCTAGCATGGATAATAAACGATTATCATGAACAATGAAATATAATATAATAATAACTAATTTATTATTGCCTCTAGGGCATATTTCCAATAGTTTCCCACTTGCACTAGAGTCAATAATCTAGTTCACATCGCCATGTGATTAACACTCACAGGTCACATCGCCATGTGACCAACATCCAAGAGTCTACTAGACTCAATGATCTAGTTCACATCACTATGTGATAAACACTCAAAGAGTTCTGGGTTTGATCATGTTATGCTTGTGAGAGAGGTTGTAGTCAACGGGTCTTGCCATATTCAGATCCCTATGTACTTCACAAAACTTTATGTCATATCGTAGATGATGCTACCACGTTCCACTTGGAGCTATTCCAAATTGTTGCTCCATTATACGTATCCGGTATCTCTACTCAGAGCTATCCGGATAGGTGTTAAGCTTGCATCGACGTAACTGTTTACGTCGAACTCTTTATCACCTCCATAACTGAGAAACATTTCCTTATTCCTCTAAGGATAATTTTGACCGCTATCTGGTGATCTACTCCTAGATCATCTTTGTACCCTCTTGCCAGACATGTGGCAAGGCACACATCAGGTGCGGTACTTCAGCATGGCATACCGTATAGAGCCTATGACAAAAACATAGGGGACGACCTTCGTCCTTTCTCTTTCTTATGCCGTGGTCAAGATTTGAGTCTTACTCAACTTCACACCTTACAACTCAGGTAAGAACCCCTTCTTTGACTGATCTATTTTGAACTCCTTCAAAAACATGTCAAGGTGTGCGTTCTTTGAAAGTACCATCAGGCGTCTTGATCTATCTCTATAGATCTTGATGCCCAATATGTAAGCAGCTTTATCCAGGTCTTCCTTTGAAAAACACTCTTCAAACAACCGTTTATGCTTTCCAGAAATTCTACATTATTTCGGATCAACAATATGGCATCCACATATACTTATCAGAAATGTTGTAGTGCTCCCACTCACTTTCTTGTAAATACAAGTTTCTAGCAAACATTGTATAAACCTAAAAGCTTTGATCACTCCATCAAAACATATATTCCGATTCCGAGATGCTTGCTCTAGTCCATAGAAGGATTGCTGGAGCCATCATACCTTTTAGCATCCTTAGGATCGACAAAACCTTTTATTGTATCACATACAACTTTTCTTACGAAAACTGGTAAAAAAACTTGTTTTGACATCCATCTGTAAGATTTCATAATCGAAAAATACAGCTAATGCTATCATGATTCCGACGGACTTAAGCATCGCTATGGGTGAGAAATTATCATCGTAGTCAACTCCTTGAACTTGTGAAAAGACTCTTTTCCACAAGTCGAGCTTCATAGACGGTAACATTACCACCCACGTCCGTCTTCTTCTTAAAGATCCATTTATCTCAATGGCTTGCCGATCATCGGGCAAGTCCACCAAAGTCCATACTTTGTTCTGATATATGGATCCTATCTCGGATTTCATGGCTTCTAACCATTTGTCGGAATACAGGCCCACCGTCGCTTCTCCATAGCTCGTAGGTTCTTTGTTGTCTAACAACATGATATCTAAGACAGGATTACCGTACCACTTAGGAGTAGTACATATCCTTGTCGACCTACGAGGTTCGATAGCAACTTGATCCGAAGCTTCATGATCACTATCATTAACTTCCTATTCAATAGACGTAGGTGCCACAGAAAACATCTTTCTGTGTTGCATCATTCTGTGGTTGAAATAAAGGTTCGACAACCTCATCAAGTTCTATCTTCCTCCCACTCAATTCTTTCGAGAGAAACTCCTTCTCGAGAAAGGACCCGTTCTTAGCGACAAACAATTTGCCCTCGGATCTGAGATAGGAGGTATACCCAACTGTCACCTTTGGGTATCCTATGAAGATGTGTTTGTCCGCTTTGGGTTCGAGCTTCTTCGGCTGAAGCCCTAAGCATCGCAGCCCCAAACATTAAGAAACCACAACTTTGGTTTCTTGCCAAACCAATGTTCATACGACGTCGTCTCAACGGACTTAGATGGTGTCCTATCTAAAGTGAATGCAGCTATCTCTAACGCATAACCTCAAAATGAAAATGGTAGATTGGTAAGAGACATCATAGATCGCACCATATCTCATAGGGTTCGATTACGATGTCCGGACACACCATTACCTTGTGGTGTTCCAGGTGGCTTCAACTGTGAAACAATTCCACAATGTCTTAAGTGATTGCCAAACTCATAACTCAGAAAAATCCCCTTTTGATCAGATCGTAGGAACATGATCTTATTGTTATGATGATTCTTAACTTCTCTCTGAAATCGCTTGAACTTTTCAAATGTTTCAGACTTGTGCTTCATTAAGTAAATATACCTATATCTACTTAAATCGTCAGTGAAGATGAGAAAATAGCGATATCCACCGCACGCTTCAATTCTCATTGGATCACACGCATCAGCATGTATGATTTCCAACAAGTCACTTGCCCGTTTCATTGTACCTGAAAGCGGGGTCTTAGTCATCCTGCCCATGAGGCATGGCTCGCATGTGTCAAGCGATTCAAAATCAAGTGACTCCAAACATCCATCGACATGGAGTTTCCTCATGCATCTTACGCCAATATGACCTAAGCGGCAGTGCCACGAGAAAGTGGTACTATCATTATTAACTCTACATCTTTTGGCGTGAACATGTGTATTACCACGACCGAGATTCAATGAACCATTCATATAGGGTGCATGACCATGAAAGGTATCATTCATGTAAACATAATAACCATTATTCTCTAACTTAAATGAATGACTGTATTGCAATGAACATGATCTAATCATATTCATGCTCAACGTAGACACCTGATAACATTTATCTAGGTTCAATACTAATCCCGAAGGCAGATGGAGCGTGTGATGGTGATCTCATCAACTTTGGAAACACTTCCAACACACATCGTCACCTCGCCCTTAGCCAGTCTCCGTTTAGTCCATAGCTTTTGCTTCAAATCACCAGTAATAGCAACTGAACTGGTATCCAATACCCAGGTGCTACCAGGAGTACTAGCGAGGTACACATTAATAACACGTATATACTTTGTTGAAGTTGCCAGCCTTCTTATCTACCATGCATTTGGGGTAATTCCGCTACCAGTGACCGTTCCCCTTACAATAGAAGCACTTAGTCTCGGGTTTGGGTTCAACCTTGGGTTCCTTTACTGGAGCGGCAACTGGTTTGCCATCCATGAAGTTTCCCTTCTAGCCCTTGCCCTTCTTGAAACCAGTGGTCTTGTTAAACCATCAACACTTGATGCTCCTTCTTGATTTCTACCTTTTGCGGTCTTAAGCACCGCGAACAGCTCCGGGATCAACTCCATCCCTTGCATGTCATAGTTCATCACGAAGATCTAGTAGCTTAGTGATAGTGGCTAGAGAACTCTATCAATCACTATCTTATCTGGAAGTTTAACTCCCACTTGATTTAAGTGATTGTAGCACCAAGACATTCTGAGCACATGCTCACTAGCTAAGCTATTCTCCTCCATCTTGTTGGAGAAAGAACTTGTCAGAGGTCTCACACCTCTCAACGCGGGCATGAGCCTGAAATCCCAATTTCAGCTCTTGGAACATCTCATATGTTCTATGGCGTTCAAAACGTCATTGGAATCCCGATTCTAAGCCGTAAAGTATGGTGCACTAAACTATCAAGTAGTCATCAGGATGTGTCTGTCAGGTGTTCACAACATCCACAGACGATGTTGTAGGGGTTTGCACATCGAGCGGTGCATCAAAGACGTAAGCCTTCTGTGTAGCAGTGAGGACACTCCTCGGACTACGGACCTAGTCCGCATCATTGCTTACAATATCTTTCAACTTAATCTTTCTCTAGGAACGTATTGAAACAGGGAGCTACAACGTGAGCTATTTATCTACAACATATTTGCAAAGACAATTTAGACTATGTTCATGATAGTTGAGTTCATCTAATCAAATTATTTAATGAACTCCCACTCAGATAGACATCCCTCTAGTCATCTAAGTGAAACATGATCCGAATCGACTAGGCCGTGTCCGATCATCATGTGAGACGGACTAGTCAACATCGGTGAACATCTTCATGTTGATCGTATCTTCTATACGACTCATGCTCGGCCTTTCGGTCTTCCGTGTTCCGAGGCCATGTCTGTACATGCTAGGCTCGTCAAGTCAACCTAACTATATTGCATGTGTAAATCTGGCTTACAACCGTTGTATTCGAACGTTAGAATCTGTCACACCTGATCATCACGTGGTGCTTCGAAACAACAAACCTTTGCAATGGTGCACAGTTAGGGGGAACACTTTCTTGAAATTATTGCGAGGGATCATCTTATTTAAGCTACCGTCGTTCTAAGCAAATAATATGTATAACATGATAAACATCACATGCAATCAAATAGTGACATGATATGGCCAATATCATTTTGCTCCTTATGATCTCGATCTTCGGGGCTCCATGATCATTGTTGTCACCGGCATGACACCATGATCTCCATCATCATGATCTCCATCATTGTGTCTTTTGAAGTTGTCTCGTCGTCTATTACTTCTACTACTATGGCTAACGCTTTAGCAATAAAGTAAAGTAATTACATGACGTTTATGTTGACACGCAGGCCATAAATAAATTAAGACAACTCCTATGGTTCCTGCCGGTTGTCATACTCATCGACATGCAAGTCATGATTCCTATTACAAGAACTTGATCAATCTCATACATCACATATATCATTCATCACATCCTTTTGGCCATATCACATCACACGGCACATGCTGCAAAAACAAGTTAGACGTCCTCTAATTGTTGTTGCAAGTTTTTTTGTGGCTGCTATAGGTTTCTAGCAAGAACGTTTCTTACCTACGCCAAAACCACAACGTGATATGCCAATTTCTATTTACCCTTCATAAGGACCCTTTTCATCGAATCCGATCTGACTAAAGTGGGAGAGACAGACACCCGCTAGCCACCTTATGCAACTAGTGCATGTCATTCGGTGGAACCAGTCTCACGTAAGCGTACGTGTAAGGTCGGTCCGGGCCGCTTCATCCCACGATGCCGCCGAATCAAGATAAGACTAGTAACGGCAAGTAAATTGACAAAATCGACGCCCACAACAACTTGTGTTCTACTCGTGCATAGAAACTACGCATAGACCTAGCTCATGATGCCACTGTTGGGGAACGTAGCAGAAATTTAAAATTTTCTACGCATCACCAAGATCAATCTATGGAGTAATCTAGCAACAAGGGGAAGGGGAGTGCATCTACATACCCTTGTAGATCGCTAAGCGGAAGCGTTCAAGTGAATGGGGTTGATGGAGTCGTACTCATCGTGATCCAAATCACCGATGATCCTAGTGCCGAACGGACGGCACCTCCGCGTTCAACACACGTACAGACCAGTGACGTCTCCTACCCCTTGATCCAGCAAGGGGAGAAGGAGATGTTGGGGAAGACTCCATCCAGCAGCAGCACGACGGCGTGGTGGTGGTGGAGGAGCACGGGACTACAGCAGGGCTTCGCCAAGCACTACGAGAGACGAGGAGGACTTGGGAGAGGGGGAGGGCTGCGCCAGAACTTGGGTGTGGCTGCCCTCCCAACCCCCACATATATATAGGGGCAAGGGAGAGGGGGGCCGCCCCCCTCAGATCCAATATGAGGAGGGGGCGGCGGCCAAGGGGGGTTGCCTTGCCCCCCAAGGCAAGGGGGGCACCCCCCCTTTAGGGTTCCCCCAAACCCTAGGTGCATGGGCCCTAGGGGGGAGGCGCCCAGCCCACTAAGGGGCTGGTCCCTTTCCACATACAGCCCATAGGGCCCTCCGGGGCAGGTGGACCCCCGGAACACCTCCAGTGGTCCCGATACAATACCGGTAAACCCCCGAATTATTCCGGTGACCGTATGATGACTTCCCATATATAAATCTTTACCTCCGGACCATTCCGGAACTCCTCGTGACATCTGGGATCTCATCCAGGACTCCGAACAACATTCGGTAACCACGTACATACTTTTCCTATAACCCTAGCGTCATCGAACCTTAAGTGTGTAGACCCTACGGGTTCGGGAGTCATGCAGACATGGCTGAGACAACTCTCCGGTCAATAACCAACAGCGGGATCTGGATACCCATGTTGGCTCCCACATGCTCCACGATGATCTCATCGGATGAACCACGATGTCAAGGATTCAATCAATCCTGTATTCAATTCCCTTTGTCTAGCGGTACGATACTTGCCTGAGATTCGATCGTCGGTATCCCGATACCTTGTTCAATCTCGCTACCGGTAAGTATCTTTACTCGTTTCGTAACACATCATCCCGTGATCAACTCCTTGATCACATTGTGCACATTATGATAATGTCCTACTGAGTGGGCCCAGAGATACCTCTCCGTTTACACGGAGTGACAAATCCCAGTCTCGATTCGTTCCAACCCAACAGACACTTTCGGAGATACCTGTAGTGTACCTTTATAGCCACCCAGTTACGTTGTGATGTTTGGTACACCCAAAGCATTCCTACGGTATCCGGGAGTTGCACAATCTCATGGTCTAAGGAAATGATACTTGACATTAGAAAAGCTTTAGCATACGAACTACACGATCTTTGTGCTAGGCTTAGGATTGGGTCTTGTCCATCACATCATTCTCCTAATGATGTGATCCCGTTATCAACGACATCCAATGTCCATGGTCAGGAAACCATAACCATCTATTGATCAACGAGCTAGTCAACTAGAGGCTTACTAGGGACATGGTGTTGTCTATGTATCCACACATGTATCTGAGTTTCCTATCAATACAATTCTAGCATGGATAATAAACGATTATCATGAACAATGAAATATAATATAATAATAACTAATTTATTATCGCCTCTAGGGAATATTTCCAACAGAGGCACCTGATGGAGTTGCTGGTGCGGTGGAAGTAGAGGATGCACGTGGTGTCCATGATGAAGATCGACCTGCAAAAAAGTTAGTTCGTGCCAATGCATGTCGATCCTACACTTCACGTTCAGCTTTACAAGCAAGATGGAATAAAGGAGTGATATTAGTATACTCCTTATACTCTAGAATGGTCTGAATTTCTCTATTTAATCCACCCATAAAACGTGCAAGCATAGCTTCATTCTCCTCAACAATACCACATCTAATCATGCCAGTTTGTAATTCCTGATAATATTCTTCTACAAATTTTTTTCCTTGTCTTAAGCGCTGCAATTTTTGAAGTAATTCACGTTGATAATATGGTGGAACCCAACGAGTACGCATAGCAGCTTTCAAAGCAGCCCAAGTAGCTGGAATGGGATATAATCTACAATATTCAGACCACCAAACACATGCAAAACTAGTGAAAGCACAAACAGCAGTAGGAACACGTCTATCCTCGGGATATTGTAAACATGTAAAACATTGTTCAGTTTCTAACTCCCAAGTAAGATATATATCAGGAACATATCTACCCTCAAATGGTGGAATGTTCAATTTCAGTTTAGGAAGATGGTCATGATCTCGTACCTCAGGTGGTGGTGCAGCCCTACCGTTGCGATGATATGCATGAGGACGACCTAGTGGTGGTGCTGGTGGTTGCACGTACTTCTGATTTTGATCAACCTCATCCTCGTAATGGTCCTCCACCTCTACAGTAGCAGCAGGAGCTATAGAAGCACCAACAGTAGGTACAACAGCACCAGAAGTTTGACCAGGCTCAACGGGAACGCGCTGTGCTCGTCCCACTTGATTTGGAAGATGATGATGTTGTTGTTGTTGTTGTAGATGTGCGACAGGTGCAGCGGGCGGTGGAAGACGCATGAGCAATTCATTAAACTTGTTATCGAGCTTTGTTTCGAACACCTTCTCAATGCCATCTATCTTCTCCATGGCGTCCTCAAATCTATTTAGCACATCTTCCACTTGTCCACTCATCATTTGCTGAAACTTATCATGTAACTCTCTGTATGTCATGTTCTCCCAGTCAGTCTCGTCGGCTTGTGAGCCTGCCATGGTTAGCGGCAATATAAACACACAAGAATATGATCCTACAGACTACTAGGAAGTGGTGGTGATGGTGTGGTGGACAGTCACAAATCCGTCAAGCGAATCTCAAATTCTTACCGGTTCTTACCAAGCAGCAGGTGGTGATCAACAAGCGTTGTAGTCAAAACTCTCAAAGCTTGGATAGAGCGATTACCAGGGAGAGTCAAACGCATGACGTAAATGTATGTGGAGATGGGAAGGCTTATTAGATGGTAGCAAAAAGGGTTAGCAATAATCAATTCAGAGATGCAAAGTTGAATAAACGCTCAACGACGGTACTATGCTGGTCCTAGGCTAGACCGTACTAGAGACGCGAGCCTAGAACACTAACAAAATCATGGCGCTGCACGTAAACAAGGGAGGAGCACACTCTGAATTTTTTTCCTTTTTTTCACTTTTTTTGCACTTTTTTCTCTTTTTTTCTCCGCAATATTTTTTTTGAAAAAGTCTACAAATGTCCTAAAAACTGCCTAGCCAGAATTTTCCAGACTTAGTTTTTGAGTTTGGAACTATATTTCTTTTGTGATGGCTCGAAAGTTGGGGAGTCCTACTCTGTCACGACTAGGAGTATCGTGTGATCTGGAAATTGAAAACAAAGCAACAATTACTTGACTCGGACTGGTGGCGGAGATGAATCTGGTGGAATCTCGGACTGGTGGCGGAGATGAATCTGGTGGAACTCATACTGGTGGCGGATATATGTTGCAGGTGGACTCCGATTGGCATGATGGCGACTGATATTTCATGGCTTATATGGACTCGGATTGGTGGTGAATATGTGGTGGTGGTAGATGGCAGCGGCGATTGAAGTTGGTGCGGTGGTGGTATATGGCAGCAGCGATGATGATGATGTGGTGGTGATATATGGCAGCGGCGACGTGACAACCTGTCAACAGAACTCGAAACTCTAAAGGACTAGACGCTAAGACCAGCAACCTGACACGATGATGCAACCGCAGATTCAACAAAGCAAATACAGAAAAGATTATGCAAAGGCTCAGATTGGTTCGGATAGGATGAACTAACCCTAATTTTTTTTGGTTTTTCGTGGACTATAGGTATGAAGAACAGACTCGATCTAAACTATGAAAAACTGTAAAATCGCACCGAGCAACCTGGAAATCTGATACCACTTGATAGAGGCGAAGGTATCCTGATGTTTCGATGAGATATATATCATTTTCTGTGGGAGTCGACTTTGACGATCCGACTACAAACGTGCGAAGACCTCGCGCCTTAGCAATCGTTAAACCAACTTCCGAGGGTTATTGACCACGCCGGAGCATGATCAACCTGACCACGAGGGTCTATTTCCTACGAGAAAATGAAGAACAAGCAAGAAACTGAGATTGCAATCTGGATATTGTGAATAAAAGAGGAAAACTTTATTAATGAGGGTGGGGTTCTGTGACATCTTGGTCTGGTCGTTGGACACAAATGAAGTACACGAAGTTGCAGCTATGGCGAACTTTTAATCTAAACAAAACCCAAAGTATAAACGATGCCCTAAGGGCTGTATATATGGAGGAAGAGGGGGAAATTTCGTGGCCCTTGGAGGAGGGGTCCGAAACCAACCCTAACTCTTGTTTCTGCACACATACGGACTCTAAAAACAGCCTATACTTAAGTATTTCGAAAATACATGGGCCTGGCCCAATAATAAGGTGGCGCAGCACCTGGAATAGCCTCTAGACGAAATTTATGAAGTGGCATCTTGTATATTTCGTCCAACGCTTCATGCACTCCTTATGGTGGCTTCAAAGTCCTGAAATCATCACTTGTAACTCAGTTCTTGATCCCCTTGCGCATGCCATCATCTCCATGCTTGAACTTGCTCCAAGGTTCATCTTTATTGTCCAAGCTAGGCCCTTCATTTGTAAGCAGAACAAATGTATCCAATTTAGGCAGCATCATATTCTCATGAACATTAGAATCGTTACCAAGAAACAAAAGTACCTGATAATACAATTGGCATGCGCGAGCTCTAGTAATTGGTCCAGTATGTATAGTAGCAGGGTCTGTGGGTGTAACAATGGTATTGATGTCCTCATGACATCAAGGCGTGGAATGGGATACCTATAACGAACGGTGATAGCATTGATAGGTCTACAATCGGAGCACATGCTAAAGCTACCATCTCATTTTGGCACAAGAATGACCGGGACAGCAAAAGGGCTCAAATTTTCACGCACACATCAATGGTCTATGAGATGCTTTACTTGCCTTTGTATTTCTTTTGTTTCTTCGGGGTTGACATGGTAAGGAGCTTTGTTCGGAAGTGATGCTCCGGGGATGAGGTCGATGCGGTGCTCAATGCCTCGTAGTGGAGGTAGTCCCGGAGGTAGCTCGTCGGGGAAAACATCGTGAAATTCCTGAAAAAGAGAAGACAACACTAGAGGAAGAGTGTGAGAAGTGTTAGTTTGTGGTGCATTGTCCTTCCACACAATGACGTAGTGTAGGACACTAGATGGGTTCTCACACACTCCTCTTATCTCACGTTTGGTGGCAAATATGACTAAGTTCTTCTTTTTGCTCATCGTGGAGGTGTTCGATTTGGGCTTGTGGCGCTCACTCTCTTTTTGGTGGCTCGCTCTCTCACTCTAATCTCCACGATGGGTGGCTTGCTTGTCGGCGATCACTTGGTTTGGAGACATGGGACGAAGTACATACTCCTTGCCCTTCATCTTGAAGATGTAGTGGTTCGTTCAACCATTGTGAATGAAACCTCTATCAAATTGCCATGGCCGTCCAAGGAGAAGGTGGCAAACGGTCATTGGAATGACGTCGCACTCCAAAATGTCTTCATAGACGCCAATTTTGAAGGAGACTCCTACTCGATCCTCGACTTGGATAGTGCCGGAGTCGCTAAGCCATTGCACTTTGTATGGATGTGGGTGCTTCGTCTTGGGCAATTGGAGCTTGGAGCAAAGTTCTTCAATTACGAGGTTATGACAACTCCCTCCATCAATGATGACCTTGACGGATCGTCCATTGGTGCTGGCCTTGGTGTGGAAAATGTGGCATCTTTGGTCTTCTTCTTGGTGATGTTGGAGAGTCAAGACCTTGGAGAAAACAAGAGCGGGACTTGAATCTTTATCGCAAAAGACTTGTTCCTCTTCATCGTTCACTTACCGGTGCATGGCGACTTGCTCAAGAGCGTCCATTTCTCCTTCACTCATCGAGTCATAGGTGTCGTCGTCGTTGAGGATCATGGTCCACGTGTTGGTGCACTCATAGGACTTGTGGCCTCGGCCTACACATGTGAAGCATTTTAAGGAACTTGTCTTGACGATCTCATCGGTGGTGGTTGAGGATGATGAAGCTCTCGGCTTAAAGTTGCTTGTAGTAGGAGTTTGACTTGGAGTTGATGAAGCTTTCTTGGAACTCGACTTGTCTACGTTGCTTGTAGAAGGCTTGGTAGACGGCGTTGGAGTCGTTGAAGCTTTGGTGTTGGAGAAGCCGTATGACTTGGATGAGAACTTGGCATACATGAAATCATCTTGCACTTGGTGTTACGCTTTGGTAGCTTGATGCACTAGCTCGATGAGGTTCGAGTAAGGTTGGAAGTCGGCGATCTTCTTGATAGGATGGTTGAGTACATTCAAGAAACGTGCCATTGTTTGCTCATCATCTTCCGTGACATTGGCTCGTATCATGGCAATCTCCATCTCCTTGTAGTACTCTTCAACGCTCTTGGTTCCTTGCTTGAGTAGTTGGAGTTTCTTAAAGAGGTCGCGGTTGTAGTAGGTAGGACAAAGCGTGCTCTCATGACATCCTTCATTTGCGCCCAAGTAGTGATGGGTGGTTCACCTCTTGCCTCTCGGTGCTCGATAACTTGTTCCCACCAAATGAGGACACAGTCTTGGAACTCATGTGATGGCATCGTGATCTTCTTCTCTTCTTCATAGTTGTGCAAACGGAAGATTTTGTCAACCTTCAATGCCCATGATAGGTACTCTTCAGGGTCGTTGCTTCCGTTGAACTTGGGCATGGTGAACTTGAGCTTTCCATAGCATTGCTCTTCATTGTGTTGGGGTCGAGGATGATGACGTCCATGTTGTTGATGATTGTCAAGCTCGTGTCGCTCTTGGTGAGGAGGGTTGTCAACCTCATGTTGCTCTTGTCATGGAGGATTCCTATTGCCGTCATGCTCTTGATGAACTTGATGTTCTTGGCGAGCTTGTGGAGGAGCTTGTCGAGCTCGAGGAGGAACTTGAGGAACTTGACGATGCACGCGAGCTTGAAATCTTCGTTCTTGAATTTCTTCGCGAAGTGCTTCTTCATGTTCACGAGCTTGTCGGCCTCGGTCGGCTACGGCTTGACTTGAATCTCGCAGGGCTTGTTGCGCCGCAAGTGCTTGAGCTTCATGGAGTTGTTGTTCTTGGCGTTGTGCCTCGGCATCATGTGCATCTTGATGTAGAAGCGCACGCTCTTCCTCTTCATGTTGGCGTTGTCGTTGCCGTTCTCGTGCTAGTGCAAAATCCTCTTGAGTTTGGCGTTGTCGGTGCTCTTGAGAGTCGGTGTCGCGTAGGGCATTGAGGCTTGCTTGACGATCGTTGTGCGCGGCGCGGCGTAGAGTGTTTGATGTCGGTGTACTTGAGCCGGAGAGGGTCAAGTCGGAGTGTCGACTTGAGCGGGTCCTTCGTGATGAAGACGAAGTGGAGGAAGAGCGGTGAAGCAACAAAGCGCGAATCTCGTCCATCCTTGCGTCATTCTCTTGCTTGTGATCGTCGAGCTTGTGGTCGAAGTAGTCTCTTGTATGTTGCTCAGAGAGTCACAAGTCGGCGGCGAGGTTGTCGATGCGTTCACTCATTGCTTGTTTCTCTTGATACAAAGCACGTTGTGCACCAAAGAGGTGGCTCTTGGTGACGTAGGAGTTCATGTCCTCGTCGTGCTCAATGAAGAGTGGGTTGGTAGAAGTACTTGGCCTATCCATCATTCCAAGAAAAATGTGAGTGGTAAAAAGAGAAGAACGATTACCAAATGTACCTTGACCGAAGTTGAAAGTGGATAGATGATCACTCCAATGCAGGACAAGGAAATAGCACAATTGGTACTAGCTCTTGTCGGTTTCTCACACCTACACAAGTAAAAGCTTATGGTGGAGCTTGGTTAGGATGGTGTCACAAAATTTGATGCAATTGTAAGTGAGCTTCAATAATGTTGGAAAAGATTCGCAAGATGCAATGTAACAAGTAGACCAAGCAATATAAGGTACACGGAAACACGCACACAAAAACATAATTGGGGTCGTGCAACCAAGGGTGAGCCAAAATGTGGAATCCACAAAAATGCTCTTGTTTCACAAGACTAGAGAGACGCTAGCACGATTGCACAATAGGCGGATACAAAGAACTTGTGCACAATCTACTTAGCAAAAATGCAACCACTTCTATCCCAAGTAAGCTCTATGCAAGGTGTTTCTATGCGATGATCCAAGATGATCGAGGATGGCAATCTTAATGTTGTATGATGCTATTGACGAGGACATCAATACCATTGTTACACCCGCAGCCCCTGCTGCTATACATAATGGACCAATTACTAGAGCTCGTGCACGCCAGTTGAATTACCAGGTACTTTCGTTTCTTAGTAATGATTCTAATGTTCATGAGAATATGATGCTGCCTAAACTGGATACATTTGTTTTGCTTACAAATGAAGGGCCCGGCATGGATAAGAGCGATGAACACTGGAGCAAGACCAAGCATGGAGATGATGGCATGCGTAAGGGGATCAAGAACGAAGTTACAAGTGATGATTTCAGGACTTTGAAGCCACCGTAAGGAGCGCATGAAGCCTTGGATGAAATATACAAGATGCCACTTCATAAATTTCGTCCAAAGGCTATTCTAGGTGTTGCGTCACCTTATTACTGGGCCAGGCCCATGTATTTTCGAAATACTTAAGTATAGGATGTTTTTAGAGTCCGTATGTGTGGGGAAACAAGAGTTAGGGTTGGTTTCGGACCCCTCCTCCAAGGGCCACAAAATCCCCCCTTCCTCCATATATATAGCCCTTAGGGCGTCGTTTAGACTTTGGGTTTTGATTAGATTAAAATTTCACCATAGCTACAACTTCGTGTACTTCGTTTGCGTCCAACGACCAGACCAAGACGTCACAGAACCCCACCTTCATCAATAAAGCTTTCCTCTTATATTCGCAATATCCAGATTGCAATTTCAATTTCTTGCTTGTTCTTCGTTGCTTGCAGGAAATAGACCCTCGTGGTCAGGTTGATCGTGCTCCGGCGTGGTCAATAATCTCTCGGAGTTGGTTTAGCGATTGCTAAGGCGCGACGTCCTCGCACGTTCATAGTCGGATCGTCAAAGTCGACTTCCACCAAAACGATAGCCACCATCTCATCGAAAGATCGGGCCCCTCGCCTCTATCAGTTGTGGTTCTTTCTTAAAAGATCTTTGCTTATCTTTTCATTATGCTTAAAAGCTTGATTGGCTCTTTGATGTTGGAGCTCTTTTCTCATGCAATGCTTAACCAACCAATATAGCAATTGTGTATGTGATGACAACTTTGTGACACAAGAGATGGTACCAAGATATGCAACAATGATGTATGTATGCTATGGGAAGTATGATCACTAATGTGCACAAGTCTCGTTGTCGCTAATACTCAAAGGCTAGTCCCGATGGGTAAGCAACGCAAAGGAGTAAGGCTATGATGGCTATAAATGTAATGGCAAGAGTGATATGTCCAATACCAAGATGAGGTTACCGTTTCTTGCAGACAGTATGGTGTCAAAATGGTGGCACGAATACCAAGTTGTAGTCGAGGTGGTCGTTGTTGGTGACGCGTCCGTGGCGAAGATGATCAGCGGTGATGTTGATGTTGAACCGTACCTAAATAGCCGAAACACAAGTAGGACACAGTACTGCAACTCAAATTATCAAAGCAAAATTGGTCCAAAATTGTGGAGTTGGTGTTGGTAAGCGGTGGTTGTGTATGTGGTATATGGTTGTGCTATGCGGAAGTGGTGGGGGTATGCGGAAGTATATATGGGCACCGGAACAAAATTCGGCGAAAAATGGGCAGAAAACGGGCGGTGGAGAGGAAGTGGTGCTACCAGGGGCCGGACGTCCGGGGTCGTGGACGGATGTCCGAGCTATCAGGCAGGATGTCCGGGATCTGGATCCGTGGATGGATTCAAAGATCGTCATGAGGAGAGGTCAAATCCGGGCAAAATTCGGAGAGATTTGTGGATGGAAATTGGGGGAAAATGGATGGAAAGCTAGATCTACCCGCAACACATGAAATCCGGGGATCAAATCCAACAAGACTTCATCACACCAACAAATCACAAAAAACATTTGGGGCTATTTTTGTGGGGAATTTTTGAATTAGGGACAAAATCAACAAAACTAGGCTAGAAAACACAATGGGGAGGCTCCGAAATCATGATCAACCTGGCTCTTGATACCAAGATGATGTAGGGTAGAACCCTAATTGGCCAATCTTTCACGAAAGGAGCGGATCCCGCGAAGAACACGAGGAACACAAGGGGGAAAAGAGGGAAAACCACAAGGGGAAACACAAGAGGAAACACTAAACCAACACGAGTAAGTCACACATGTGCTAGATCCTCGAGTACATCAGGAAAGATACACGATCCACGGACAACTAAGGACGATACAAGGGTAGCCGGTCTTCTCCGTGAGGAGGTCTTGAGTTCTTCCCTAAAAGGGGTCTTGAATCCGCTTGGGGGATCTTCTCCGGTGGAGTCTCGAATCTTTTGCTAATCCTTTGCTAACCCCAGAAAGTTGGACGAGATGGAGTATATATAGTCTAGGGGGAGAAGAGGTACACGGGCCTCGGCCCTTCACTGTGCACAGACACGGGAGGCCGGACGTCCGGGCGTCGGGCCGATTGTCTGGGCTTTCACGTGATGCCGGATGTCTGGGTTGGAGCTGTGGGATTTGTTGCTCTCGGGTTCGGAGGGGTCCGAATTTCTGGGCTGGGGGCCGAATATCCGGGGGCTCGGGAAATGCTGGATGTCCGGGCTGGCGAGGTCGAATGTCCAGGGCCTGTAGCTTCTGGCGGCTGAGCGACTGTGGTGGGAGGAGCTCCAGGGGGCGGATGTCCGGGGTCATGGCCGGATGTCCGAGGCCTTGGAGATGTTCTTGGTTCCTTCCGTTGGTTCTCTTCATCCATGGACTTGGGGACTTGTCCGTCTTCATGTGCATCTTCGGGAGGGTCCTCTTGGTATCTAATCATGCACAACATCTCCGACTTAGGTAGTAGCCATGTCTCATGCATAGAAAGTGGAAGTTCGGAGAGGAGTGAGTTCACCTTATCTTCGATAGCCTTGGCTCGGGCTCTTGTCATTGGTCCAAGTGGTGTCGTTGGAGGTGTAGGTGCGTCCATGGGGATGATCATGGGATGCTCCGCATCAACGATCCAAATCCAACAAGGGACGATACAAAGGGTAGCCGGTTCTTCTCCGTAGAGGAGGTCTTGAATCCACAAGGGGATCTTCCCATGAGGGGTCTTGAATCCAAGGTGGATCTTCTCCGTAGAGGGGCTGCAGACTCTCTCATGGAGTAGATCCGATATGGATGAGCGAAGCTCTATCTCTCAAATGAGCTATCACAATGCTAACCCTAGAAAGGAGGTGGAGGTGGTCTATTTATAGTCTAAGCCACGAAGGGGTAAGTGGGGGAGGATACAAGGCCAAAGGCCTGGCTGCACACACGCAGTGTCGGACGTCCGGTCGGGGTCGGACGTCCGGTCTCTCGCGGAGGTCCGGTCGTCCGGAGGGCGTCGGACTTTCGACGTTTCTTCTCTGGACTGGTGGCGTCGGACGTCCGGTCGGCGTCAGTCGTCCGGGCGCTGGGACTTGTCGGACGTCCGGTGTTCTTCGCTCGTCCGGCTGATTTGGCTCGGGTGTAGATGTGTCGGTCGACCGGTGGGGGCCGGACGTCCGATCGCTGGGAGGGGCTGGTCGTCCGGACGTCCGCTCGCCGGAGCTTCTTCAGCAGCTCTTCTTCTTGCGTCTTCGCTTCCACGCTTCCCTCGCGGAAGGTGTAGGTGTTCCTTGGCGCTTGCACTCCTCCATGTCGTCCATAGCATTCCGACAATACCTATGCATGCACATGGGAGAAGTGTCAAGTAGTATACCATCCTCAAAGGGGTCAAATGAGCGCGTGTAAAGGAGATGATTCACCTTTGTGTATGTGAAGTAGATGTCGCACGTGTCACTCACCGAATGGACTCTTGATATGGTGATGTCCATAGGATGCTCCGCATCACATTGCATATAGAGAATTGAGCACTACATGTTGTGCTAAGTAGTCTCAAGTCATTGAATGCATACGCACCCCACGTCTCCTATTGGCTGATTTCTTTTTTGTGGAAAAAACAGGGAACAAGGTGGGTAGTTAATGCACTGTGCCTAAATGTTTTGGGATTATTTGGTTTTCGTAATTGACTAATGCATTAGTAAGGAGGGAGTACAATACTAGTCTGATTGATGAGATTTCAGATTTGCCATCTACCGGAAGGGGGATTGTATAATATCATCGGAAACTACATTCAAAACTGAATAAAACAATACTCCGTGTATTTATTTACGGAGGGAGTAGTATATTTTATGTGACATGCATCACTAGATATTGCTAGTCAAATACTAAATCCAGTCGGAGGTGGTAGTACTACTAAATCTAGACGGTCGTAGTACTAGTAGTACTACCAATGTAGTAGTATTGTATGGCCTATTTGTCAAATTATTACGTGCTGCTCCTCACTACTGATATACCAAAGTCAGCCTCACTGTGCATAGTCACTATCATCATGGTTGTAGAGCTAGCCTGCTTACAACTAGCCATGTTGGACATAATTTCCCATGCGTTGCCATGAGTAATAATAAATATTGTACTTGAGTAATAGGTATATCGTTGCCGCACCTATGCACGCAACATTTAGGGCCTCTTTGATTCGTAGGATTTTGAAAATGTAGGAATAGGAAAAGTATAGGGTTAGAGTGGCATGCCCACTTGAATTCTATAATATTAGCAATGAGTGTTTGATTTATCTAAGAAAATGCCAATGCATGTCACCAAAAATAATACCATTTGAAATTATGTTCAAATATGACTCCAACAATATAATTTTTAGTGACATGAATTAACATTTTGTCAGTTAAATCTATGGTTAAAATTTGATACTGCAAAATACGAAGAGTAAACAAGGACAGAGGTAGTACTTTCTCTTAGGCTAACCATAGAGTTACTTGTCTAAGTTACTTGCCACTATGACTAGCCTAGGCTACTAGTACAACAACAAAAATGATGGAGGTCATCACGTGATAAAAAATACTAAAAACATTTCTTTTGGTGCAGTGCGTAGATGCAATTTTGAACACTACACTTGTCATCATAATTTGCGAAAATTATGAAAAAATCAAGCTCCATTGTGATTACCATTTAATAGGAAAGAAGTTTCACCTCGATGAGTAGCTTCTCCGTGCATGAAAAGCATCTAAGGAATCCAACAACTCGATCCAGATTGGGGTCAATAGATTTTATTGCCAAGATCTTCATTGTGCGCACAGACTGGGTCAAGCTTGTAGGAATCATTTTCTGGATGACAGTCATAAATAAATCAAGAAGAAATTAAAAAATGTTAATTTCAAGAAGACAGAGAAGAAGATGAGTGTCGTACCTGAACAATTATAGATCCAGTAATGAGTTCGGAGAATTTGTCACATGAGTAGACCAACGCTGTCCATTTCGGCGCATCAATGACCCTGATTTTTATTGGACCTTCTAGATCAGATACAAGCAATCAATCAAGAAAATGTGCATTCTTTATGACCATAATGTGGAACATCTCAAGTGATATCTTCTCGATTAATGTCTTGTTGCGGGGCCAACAGGACACATAAATCCATCAGAGATTCATTAAGGTGATGTGGAGGCTAATGAACTTGTGGATCTGCCAAAGACGAAGGTACTCGAGCGTAGTACAGCCGTGGAGCAGGAGCTCCATAGCCCTCTTCGAGATGCCAACATCGAAGAGGTTGAGATACTTGAGTTGAGGGAGAAGAAGGGAGGGTGCGACATTAATATAGGGAAAATAGCAGGATTAGAAGCTAGCGTGTGATGTGTCTCCAACGTATCTATCATTTTTAATTGTTCCATGATGTTATATTATCATTTTTGGATGTTTTATATTCATTTTATAGCAACTTTATATCATTTTTGGGCCTAACCTATTGACATAGTGCCTAGTGCCGGTTGTTATTTTTTACTTCACAGAATGTCCATATCAAACGGAGTCCAAATGCGGTGAAACTTTTTGGAGAATTTTGTCTGCCCAAAAGATAACATGGGAGCCAAGGAAGTGCAGGAGGGGAGGCCCATGGGGCCCACAAGGCACCAGGGCGTGCCAAAGGCCCCTGGCACACCTTGGTGGGTAGTGCAGTCCACAGGAGTCCTTTCCACCGCCTCTTAGCTCTATAAATACCCAAATATTCCAGAAACCCTAGGGGAGTCGACGAAACACAATTCCAGCCGCTGCAAGTTCCAGAACCACGACATCCAATCTAGAGCCCTATTCCGGCACCTTGCTGGAGGGCAACAAGATCAGGGAGGGGTTCATTATCCTCATTGGTGCTCCTCCGATGATGCGTGAGTAGTTTACCAGAAACCTATGTGTCGGTGCAACACACATGTGCACTTCTTGACCAGACCTATACATAGAAGTGCTGGCATCGGATGTCCTACCACAAGCATATAAAGCAAGACCAAGCTAGAGAAACCGCTCTTTGTGATCAAGGAGCGGATCAAGAAGACCAAGTCAACATACAAGACAACAGAAGCATCACCTTGGGAAGGCCTCACTTGCCGGGTAGGAGAGCCCGGCCAGGTCGAGACCACTCCAAGGACAAGTCCAAGATTGCCCCAGTAGGCTTGCCGGGGCCACCAAGGGCAGGGAATCCCACAAGTCGCCACCGCTCCACCACTCCACCGCACCGCAACGCAAATCACTTGTCAATGCGGTGTCGAGCCCCCAGATGATTAAGTGGCCTCCACTAAGCACGTGGTGGCCCATTGGAAGACATGTTTCACTCATATGGCACTCGTCCAGAGGCATGTCGAACAGATAAGCTGATGTTGGGTAGGAACCCTAATCGGTCAATCTTTCATGAAAGGAGCGGATCCTGCGATGAACACGAAGAACACGAGGAGGGGAACGAGGGGAAAATCACGAGGGGAACACAAGAGAACACTCAAACCAACAAGAATGATCACACATGCGCTAGATCCATGAACATAAAGGAAGATACAAGATCCAAAGTCAACAACGGACGATACAAAGGTAGCCGGTCTTCTCCGTGAGGAGGTCTTGATGTTCTTCTCCGCAAGGAGGTCTTGAATCCAAAGGGATCTTCTCCGAAGAGGGGCCACGGTCTCTCTCATGGAGTAGATCCGATCTGGATGAGCAATGCTCTATCTCTAAATATGAGCTAAAGTAATGCTAACCCTCAAATGGCGGAGGTGGAGGAGTATATATAGTCTAGGGCCACGAAGGGGTAAGTGAGGGCGAAGGGATACATGGGCTCGGCCTGATACACTGTGCACAGACAGGCGTCAGACGTATGATGGGTACCAGACGTCCGGTGGCTCGCGAGGGTCCGGTCGTCCGGTACTTGTCGGACGTCCGGCGTATTGGCTCAGGAAAGCCATCATTGGATTTCTGGACGGGGCCGGTCGTCCGGGCGCTGGAGGATGTCGGACATCCGGTCAGCATCAGTCGTCCGACTGCTGTAGGTCTCGTTGGCTGGGACTTGGGCTGGCTGGTGAAGTCTCCAGGCGCCGGACGTCCGGTCCAGACCGGTTGTCCTGTGGCTATAGATTTCTGGCAGTTTCTTCTCTTGGTCCTTGTACTTGGCGTCCTCGCTATCTCGTCCATTGGATGTGGTGGCTCCGTGGCTTTCCTCTAAGTACCTTATCATGCATAGCACACACGTTGGAGGTAGTAGCCATGTCTCACATGTAGAAAGTGAAAGTTTGGAGAGGAGCGATGATGTAGGGTGAAACCCTAGGTGGCCGATCTTTCACGAAAGGAGCGGATCCCAAAGGAAAACATGAAGAACACGAGGATGAACGGGAGGAAAACACAAGAGGAAATCACTAAACCGACACGAATAAGTCACACATGGGCTAGATCCTCGAGTACATAGGGCGATACACGAACCCACGGACAACTAGGGACGATACACTATAACCGGTTCTTCTCCGTGAGCAGGTCTTGAATCCACAAGGGGATCTTCTCCGCAAGGAGGTCTTGAATCCCAGGTGGATCTTCTCTGAAGAGGGGCCGCGGTCTCTCTCGAGGAGTAGATCCGATATGGATGAGCAATGCTCTATCTCTCAAATGAGCTAAACCAATGCTGACCTAGCTTGGATGAATGGGGGGTCTATTTATAGTCTAAGTGCAAAAAGGGGGGCGAAGTGAAGGGGTACATGGGCCTCGGGCCCGAATCTGTACGCAGCCAGGTTCCGGACGTCCGCTGGGGACCGGACGTCCGGTGTCCCAGGAGCTGTCGGACGTCCGGTGTCCTCCGGTCGTCCGCTGGTTCTGCTCTGTGATGGGGGTGCCGGACGTCCGGAGGCTCCGGACTTCCGCTGATGTTGGCTCGGGTGCTGGTGCGCCGGTCGTCCGGTCCGGATCGGACATCCGCTCGTTCGCTTCGGGTGCAGTGGCACCGGTCGTCCGGTCTGGGCCGGACGTCCGCTGGCTGGGGCTCGGCTGACGCTTCAGGCGCCGGACGTCCGGTCCCGGCCGGTCGTCCGGTGGCTGGGAATTTTCCTGCAGCTCTTCTTCTTCTCCGTCTTCTTGTCCATCTTCCTCTTCTTCTTGTCCTTGCGCCTTAGATTCTCCATTGTACCTGAGTATGCACAAGGTTTCAATATGAGGTAGTAGCCACGCTTCATGTGCATCGAAGTGGAATTGTGAGAGGAGAGATGTCACCTCGGTTTCAAGGGCTCTTGCACGTGATCGAGTCATGGGCCCGGTAGGCATTAGGTGAGACGATGGTAGGTCCATGGGGATGACCTTGGGATGCTCCGCATCATCTCCCCTCCCTTGGGGAAGATCCATCCTCAGATCAAAATCTTCATCACCATGGAAGGGAGAGAGATCTTTGACGTTGAAGATGTCGCTCACGTTGTACTTGTCGCGCGGGAGGTCGATCTTGTAAGCGTTGTCGTTGTAGAATGCAAGCACCTTGAAGGGTCCATCCGCTCGTGGTCGAAGCTTGGATTTGTGTTCTTGTGGGAAGCGGTCCTTGCGAAGGTGTAGCCACACTCGATCACCAATGTTGAAGACCATAGGTTGCTTGTTGAAGTTGAGCTTGGTCGCAAGACGTTGAACTTGGCGCTCGATGGTGTTTCTTGTATCTTCATGCATCTTCTTGGGATATGTCACACGCGCACTTGCGTCCAAATTGATGCGCTCTTGAAGTGGTAGAGGAAGAATGTCCAATGGTGACAATGGGTTGAATCCGTAAATGACCTCGAAAGGCGACTTGCCGGCTGTTTGAGTGTCTTGCTCGGTTGTAGGCAAACTCGGCGATAGGTAGGCACTCCTCCCACTCCTTGATGTTCTTCTTGATGAGTACTCGAAGTAGAGCGGAGAGTGTGCGGTTTGTCACCTCCGTTTGGCCGTCGGTTTGAGGATGGTACGCCGTGGAGAAGAGTAGCTTGATTCCGAGCTTGGCGCATAGGGTCTTCCAAAAGTAGCTAAGGAACTTGACGTCGCGGTCCGAGACAATTGTCTTTGGCACACCATGGAGACGCAATATTTCCCTACAAAAGAGATTAGCAACATGTGAAGCATCATCTATCTTGTGACAAGGAATAAAATGTGCCATTTTGGAGAAATGGTCCACAACGACAAATATGGAATCTTTCCCATTGCAAGTTTTTGGCAAGCCAAGTACAAAGTCCATGCTTATGTCCTCCCAAGGTTGGTATGGAATTGGTAAAGGCATATAGAGACCATGAGATTGAGCTTTGGACTTAGCTTTGCGGCATGTCGAACATCGGTTGGTGAAGCGATTGACGTCGCGAAACATCTTTGGCCAAAAGTAGCTCTTCGAGAGTGTGGCGAACGTCTTGTCGTGTCCGAAATGTCCCATTAATCCTCCTCCACGTGATTCCTGCAAAAGCAATAAACGAAGGGACGACTTGGGGATGCAAAGTTTGTTAGCTCTCATAAGGTAGCCGTCTTTGATGTAATAGCGTTCCCATGATGTATGCGGCAAACACTTGGCAAAAGGAATGGCAAAAGTCTCATCATGCGCATACAATTCTTTGATATGCTTGAAGCCAATGACATCTAACTCAAGTTGCGTGACTAGCATGCATATGCGGGAAAGAGCATCCGCGACGATGTTTTCTTTACCCTTGATGTACTTGATGACATAGGGAAAAGACTCAATGAATTCACTCCATTTAGCATGACGCTTGTTCAACTTAGTTTGACCCTTGAGATACTTGAGGGTCTCATGATCGGTATGAATGATAAACTCACGGGGACGAAGGTAATGTTCCCATTCAAGTAAAACGCGGACTAAAGCATATAGCTCTTTGTCATAGATGGGATAGTTGAGTTGCGCTCCGGAAAGTTTCTCACTAAAGTAAGCTATGGGGCGCTTCTCTTGCGTTAACACACCTCCTATGCTATTACCGCTAGCATCGCAATGAATCTCAAAAGGCTTGTTGAAGTTGGGTAAAGCAAGTACGGGAGCATGAGTAAGCAAATTCTTAAGCTCATTGAAAGCAATATCTTGAGATGGTCCCCAAACAAACGGCGCGTTCTTCTTGCTCAAAGCATGCAAAGGTGAAGCAATGGTGCTAAAATCCTTCACAAATCTACGGTAGAAACCGGAAAAACCAAGAAAACTACGCACTTGTTGCAAATTGGTTGGTTGTGGCCAAGTTTTAATAGCATTGATCTTGGACTCATCTACATGAACACCCTTAGAAGAGACAACAAATCCTAAGAAAACGAGCTTATCAACACCAAAAAGGCATTTCTCCATATTAGCCTAGAGACGCTCTTTCCTAAGAGGTTGCAAAACGGTGCGGACATGGGTGACATGCTCTTGGATAGATTTGCTAAACACAAGAATGTCATCGAAGTAAACCACAACAAATATGCCAATGTAAGAGCGAAAGACATGATTCATAAGGCGCATAAAAGTGCCCGGTGCTTCCGAGAGACCCATAGGCATGACTAACCACTCATACAAACCAAACTTGGTTTTGAAGGCGGTTTTCCATTCATCACCCTCTTGTATGCGGATTTGATAGTAACCACTCTTAAGATCTATTTTGGAAAAGATAGTGGCACCGCTAAGTTCATCAAGCATATCATCAAGGCGTGGAATGGGATACCTATATCTAACGATGATAGCATTGATAGGTCTACAATCGGAGCACATGCGAAAGCTACCGTCATATTTTGGCACAAGAATGACTGGTACGACACAAGGGCTCAAACTTTCACGCACATGACCATGGTCTATGCGATGCTTTACTTGCCTTTGGATTTCTTTGGTTTCTTCAGGGTTGACACGGTATGGAGCTTTGTTTGGGAGCGGCGCTCTGGGGATGAGATCAATTCGGTGCTCAATGCCTCGTAGTGGAGGTAGATCCGGAGGTAGCTCATCGGGGAAAACATCTTGGAATTCCTGCAATAGAGAAGATAACACCAAAGGTAGATCGTGAGAGTTGTTAATATTTGTGACCTCGTCCTTGCACAATAGGACATAGTGTAGGACACTTGATGGGTTCTCACACACTTCTCTCATCTCACGTTTGGTGGCAAATAGGACGAAGTTCTTGTTTTCGCTCATCGTGGAGGCACTCAATTTGGGCTTGTGGCGCTCACTCTCTTTTTGGTGGCTCACTCTCTCACCATTCTCTCCATGATGGGTGGCTTGCTTATCAGCGATCACTTGGCTTGGAGACATGGGTTGTAACACAAACTCCTTTCCTTGCATCTTGAAGCTATAGTGGTTTGTACACCCATTGTTGACGACTCCTCTATCGAATTGCCATGGCCGTCCAAGGAGAAGATGGCAAACGGTCATTGGGATGACGTTGCATTCCAAGGTGTCTTCGTAAGCGCTGATTTTGAAGGATACTTGTACTTGGTGCTCGACTTGGATAGTGCCGGAGTCACTAAGCCATTGCACTTTGTATGGATGTGGATGCTTCATCTTGCCAATTGGAGCTTGGAGGAAAGTTCTTCACTTGCGAGATTGTGACAACTCTCTCCATCGATGATGACCTTGACGGATCGTCCATTGATGCCGGCCTTGGTGTGGAATATGGTGCATCTTTGGTCTTCTTCTTGGTGATGTTGGAGGGTCAAGACTTTTGAGACAACAAGTGCGGGACTTGAGTCTTCATCACAAAAGACTTGTTCTTCTTCATTGTTCACTTGGCGGTGCATGGCCACTTGTTCAAGGGCTTCCATTTCTCCTTCGCTCATGGAGTCATAAGTGCCATCATCGTTGAAGATCATTGTGTGCTTGTTGGTGCACTCATAGGACTTGTGGCCTCAGCCTCCGCAAGTGAAACACTTGAGGGAGCTCGTCTTGACGGTCTCATCGGTTGGGGGAGATGAAGATGAAGCTCTCGGCTTGAAGTTGCTCGTAGGAGGATGACTTGTAGTTGACGAAGCTTTCTTGGAATTCGGCTTGTCGATGTTGGAAGTAGACGTTCTTGTAGTCGGAGTTGGAGTCGTTGAAGCTTGGTTATTTGAGAAGTCGTAGCACTTGGATGAGAACTTGGCGTACTTGAAGTCATCTTGCACTTGGCGTTCCGCTTTGGTAGCTTGGTGCACGAGCTCGATGAGATTTGAGTATGGTTGGAAGCCGGCGATCTTCTTGATGGGATGATTGAGTCCATTCAAGAAACGTGCCATAGTTTGCTCATCATCTTCCGTCACATTGGCTCTTATCATTGCAATCCCCATCTCCTTGTAGTATTCTTCAATGATCTTGGTTCCTTGCTTGAGTTGTTGGAGTTTCTTGAAGAGGTCGCGGTTGTAGTAGGTAGGCATGAAGTGTGCTCTCATGACATCCTTCATTTGTGCCCAAGTAGTGATGGGTGGATCACCTCTTGCCTCGCGGTGCTCAATGACTTGTTCCCACCAAATGAGGACATAGTCTTGGAACTCAAGGGATGCCATCGCGATCTTCTTCTCTTCTTCATAATTGTGCAAACGGAAGATCTTGTCAACTTTCAATGCCCATGAAAGGTATTTTTTGGGATCGTTGCTTCTGTTGAACTTGGCCATGGTGAACTTGAGCTTGCCGTAGCGTTGCTCTTCATTGTGTTGGGGTCGGGGATGATGATGCCCATGTTGTAGATGATTGTCCAACTCGTGGTACTCTTGACGTGGAGGGTTGTCAACCTCGTGTTGCTCTTGCCATGGAGGATTCCCATTTTGTTCATGCTCTTAATGAACTTGATGGTCTTGGCGAGCTTGTGGAGGAACGCGTCGAGCTCGAGGGGGAACTAGACGATGCATGCGAGCTTGAAATCGTCGTTCATGAAGTTCTTCACGAAGTGCTTCCTCTTCCTCACGGGCTTGTCTGCCTCGGTCGGCAACAGCTCGACTTGCATCACGTAGAGCTTGTTGCGCCTCAAGTGCTTGAGCATCACGGAGTTGTTGTTCTTGACGTTGATCCTCGACATTTTGTGCATTTTGGTGTAGACGCACGCGTTCTTCCTCTTCATGTTGGCGTTGTTGTTGCCGTTCTCGAGCTAGCGCAAAAGCTTCTTCAGCTTGACGTCGTCCGTGCTCTTGAGAGTCGGTATCCCGAAGCGGATTGAGGTTTGCTTTATGGTCGGTGCGCGTTGCTCGACGAAGAGTGTTCGATGTCGGTGTACTTGAGTTGGAATGGTGACTTGAACGGCTCCTTCTTGAAGTGGAAGAAGAGCGGTTGAGCAACAAAGCGCGAATCTCGTCCATCCTTGCGTCATTCTCTTGCTTGTGATCGTTGAGCTTGTGGTCGAAGTAGTCCCTTGTATGTTGCTTGGAAAGTCTCAAGTCGGCGGCAAGGTTGTCGATGCGTTCACTCATAGCTTGTTGCTCTTGATGCAAAGCACGTTGTGCACCAAAGAGGTGACTCTTGGTGACGAAGGAGTTCATGTCGTCGTCTTGCTCCATGAAGAGTGGGTTGGTAGAAGTACTCGGCTTATCCATCATTCCAAGACAAGTGTGAGTGGTAGAAAGGGAAGAACGAATACCAAATGTACCTTGACCGAAGTTGAAAGTGAATCGATGATCACTCCAATGTAGGACAAGGAAATAGCCCAATTGGTACGGATTCTCATCGGTTTCTCACACCTACACAAGTAAAATCTTATGGTGGAGCTTGGTTAGGATGGTGGCACAATTTTTTAATGTGAATGTAAGCACGATTCAATAATGTTGGAGAAGATTCGCAAGATGCAATGTAACAAGTAGACCAAGCATATACGGTACACGGAAACACACACGCAAAAAGATAAGTGGGGTTGAGCAACCAAGGGTGAGCCAAAATGTGGAATCCACAAAAATGCTCTTGTTGCACAACACTAGAGAGACGCTAGCACGATTGCACGATAGGCGGATACAAGAACTTGTGCACAACCTACTTCGCAAAAATGCAATGACTTCTATCCCAAATATGTTTTATGCAAGGTGTTGCTATGATATGATCCAAGATGATCGAGTATGACAATCTTAATGTTGTATGATGCTATGGTTCTTGCTTAAAAGCTCTTTGCTTATCTTCCCTCTTCCCTCTTTGCTTAAAACCTTGGTTGGCTCTTTGATGTTTGAGCTCTTTTCTCATTCAATGCTTGACGAACCAAGATAGCAAGTGAGTATGCGATGAAAACTTTGTGACACAAGAGATGATACCAATATAGGCAACAATGATGTATGTATGTATGCTATGGGAAGTATGATCACTAAAGTGAACAAGTCTCGTTGCCGGCAATACTCAATGGCTAGTCTCGATGGGTAAGCAACGCAAAGGGGTAAGGCGATGATGGCTATCAAAGTAATGGCAAGAGTGATATGTCTAATACCAAGATGTGGTTACTGGTCTTGCTTCCGGTATGGTGTCAAAATGGTGGCACGAATACCAAGTTGTAGTCGACGTGGTCGTTGTTGATGATGCGTCCGTGGCGAAAATGAGCGGCGGTGATGTCGATGTCGAACCGTACCTTGATAGCCGAAACACAAAAGGATATGGTACCGCAACTCAAATTCTCAAAACCAAAGGTGACCAAAATCGTCGGAGTAGGTGGCAGTTAGGTGGTGGTGTGGGTAGGGATATTGGGACGGTTTTGCGGAAGTTGAAGGTGGTGTAGCGGATGATGTAGTGGAAGTAGAGGTCGTCCGGCCGCGAACAGATGCCCGGTCACCGGTCGTCCGGTAATGTCGGACGTCCGGTGCTTCCTGGGTCGCCTGACGTCCGGTGATGTGACGGACGTCCGGTGGTCGGGGTCAACTTGAGATTTTAGATATGGGAGGTGATTTTTGGGGAGAAAATGGGGAATTTGGGAGGGATTTCGAGGTGGAGATGGTGGGGGAAGGCTAGATCTACTTGCAACGCAACAAATTCACGGATCAAAACCAACAAAACATCATCACAACTCAAAAAACACAAGAAAAATTTTGGGGCTATTTTTGGTAGGGATTTTCGGATTAGGACGAAAAACAACAAAATCAAGCTAGAAAAACGAAGAGGGGGGCTCCGAAATCGTGATCAACCTTGCTCCTGATACCAAGATGATGTAGGGTGAAACCCTAGGTGGCCGATCTTTCACTGTCGAAGTAAATAACCATGGGTAGCCTAGCCGGCTCCCCCCGGCCCTTCTGAAAAAATTACGAGCCGATCCGGCCCTTAAGAATCCAAGACATGGGGCCGCCTTCCCCTTGCCGGTTGTCTCCCAGGCCGGCTATCGGAAGGAAACCCAACTTTAGCCCTCATGAAGAAAGCCGCGGGAGGGCCGGCTCCGAGAAGCCGGCCACGAGAAGGCCGACTCCAAGAAGCCGGCTCCCACAAAGCGGTCAAGATCGTACCCTCGAAGCCTGCATCCACATAACGGCGATGTGACGGGGCATGGCTACAGTAAAGCCTGCCACCCCCGAATCCCGGAGCACGCCTGCCACAGTGCGCCGTACGGGTGGCCATGACCCGTCCGGCGCGGCACTGTTGCCACGTTGACCCTGATGTCATCCACGACGGGCTACCAGCGCGGCTCACAGGCGGTGGGCCCCTTCGGGCAGAGAGACACCCGAAGGCCGCCAGGCCTCCCCCAGTTGGCCCAAGACAGAGCCGGCTCCCCACAGCCGGCTTGCCACCTCCCTCGAAGGAGACGCCCCATTAAGGAGACAAGACGCGATGAGGCTACAGCGATCACCCGCCGAACGACGGCACTATAGCCACGCCCACCTCGGTGAAGCCCTTGTCACCAGGATTGAGCAACAGTAACCAGCCACCGACAAGACCCTGGACAGTGGGGCCTGCCTGTCGACCAAGGAGCCGGCAGCCGGCAGGACCCAGCAGCCGGCGGGCCCCAGCAGCCAGCGCAGAAGCCGGCGAGTGTATACACAGACGGCTGGGCCCCACGCCCAGCCGTATTACCATTGTGTCCCCGGGGGGTAGGCCTATATAAACCCCCCGGGACACCCATGCAAAGGGTGGATCCCTGCTAGTTTTAGACACCACATAGGGAGGAGAAGAGAGCGAGCAGTGCCCTTCTTCCTCCTCTCGCCAAACAGCTCACGGAGCATCGTGTAGCTACTTGTTCATCTAGTGATCATGCGGAGACCCTGCAGAGCAGCAGTAGGGGTGTTATCTCCACATAGAGCCCCGAAGCTGGGTAAGATTCGCCGGCGTGCATGTCTTCGCCTCATCCCGATTCCAGGCACCGGCGACGTCTTATTGGCTCCCACAATGATAAGCCACCCGTTGGCATATGTCGCACCTACCACTCGACATTCACGAAAGGAGCGGATCCCAAAGGAAAACACGAAGAACACGAGGATGAACGGGAGGAAAAACACAAGAGGAAATCACTGAACCGACACGAATAAGTCACACATGGGCTAGATCCTCGAGTACATAGGGCGATACACGAATCCACGGACAACTAGGGAGGATACACGGTAATCGGTTCTTCTCCATGAGGAGGTCTTGAATCCACAAGGGGATCTTCTCCGCAAGAAGGTCTTGAATCCAAGGTAGATATTCTCCGAAGAGGGGCCGCGGTCTCTCTCAAGGAGTAGATCCGATATGGATGAGCAATGCTCTATCTCTCAAATGAGCTAAACCAATGCTGACCTAGCTAGGATGAATGGGGGGGTCTATTTATAGTCTAAGTGCAAAAAGGGGGGCGAAGTGAAGGGGTACATGGGCCTCGGGCCCGAATCTAGACGCAGCCAGGTTCCGGACGTCTGCTGGGGACCGGACGTCCGGTGTCTCAGGAGCTGTCGGACGTCCGTGTCCTCCGGTAGTTCGCTAGTTCTGCTCTGTGATGGGGGTGCCGGACATCCGGAGGCTCCGGACTTCCGCTGATGTTGGCTCGGGTGCTGGTGCGCCGGTCGTCCGGTCCGGATCAGACGTCCGCTCGTTCGCTTCGGTTGCAGGGGCACTGGTCGTCCGGTCTAGGCCGGACGGCTGACACTTCAGGCGCCGGATGTCCGGTCCCGGCCGGTCGTCCGGTGGCTGGGAATTTTCCTGCAGCTCTTCTTCTTCTCTGTCGTCTCGTCCATCTTCCTCTTCTTCTTGTCCTTGCGCCTTAGATTCTCCATTGTACCTGAGTATGCACAAGGTATCCATATGAGGTAGTAGCCATGCTTCATGTGCATCGAAGTAGAATTGTGAGAGGAGAGATGTCACCTCGGTTTCAAGGGCTCTTGCGCGTGATCGAGTCATGGGCCCGGTAGGCATTAGGTGAGACGATGGTAGGTCCATGGGGATGACCTTGGGATGCTCCGCATCAAGCGAGTTCACCTTGTGTCCAATGGCGTATGTTCGATGTCTCATCATATGTCCTCTTGGGGCTTGGAGAGTAGTCGGAGTGTACATGGGGATGAACGTGGGATGCTCCGCATCATCTCCCCCCCCCTTGGGGAAGATCCGACCTCAGATCGTGATCCTCATCACCTTGTCATGGACGGACTTGTAGTTGGACGGAGTTGAAGGCATGGCGCAATCCAAGTACTCCAAGGTGTCTCCGGTATGTGGTACATGCAAAATGAGCAAACATGAAGTACACATGGAAATACAATGGTTAGCGCACACAAAGTGTCCATCAAGTAAACATGTGTCCGTGCGACAATATTGATCATGACAAGGTGCATGAAGCTTATCCAAAAGATATGGAAATGTATGCACAACATTCATGGGAGCAAAAGCAAGAATATGATCAATGTAACCACGATGCAAAATGATGTCATAGTGAGATGGTTTATCAATAGCAGGAATATGGTAATGGGTGCTCAATGTGATGTGGTCATGCAATTTATGGTAGGCAATAAGATCATGATGTATGAATATGCCATCAAGAAAGATCACAACAAATTTGCTAAGGAAATGCACAAGCTCATATATCATGGATGACATGGGAATACAAGATGCAACAAGGCAATCATAATATGAGTCAATCCATGCATAAGATACAAATTTTTCATTGTGTGAGATGTCCATCGAGCATGACATGTGTGAGCACAATCAACAAATATGGAGGTGTTGGTGTACCAATGCTTGATGTCGTGGCATGAGTGGCGGTTCGATGGTGCATCCAATAAGTCCGAGCGCTCCTCAATGTGAAGGTCCATAGAGCCAATCTCCCATGTCGCTCCTCCGTTCGCGAGATGTATCATGTAGACAACAAGAAGGAGACAACAATGAAAGAGTGACCATCCAATATGCATATTTGAGGATGGCTCAAAGGGAAGGAGTTCACCTTTATGAGAATGTTAAAATGTTGGTGTCGCGCATCATGTATGCCTTCACATGACCAAGTTGTCTCGTGATGGTACCACCTGGTGAATCCTTCAAAATGAAAGAACATGTCAAACACTCGGAAGAACAAATGAGGTTAGCGGTAGTGCAAAACCTATCACTCGTGTGGTAAGATACCCAACAAGTGTATGCATCATGCTCATCATAAGAAAGGACAAGGGAGAATTTCATAGTATGGAGGCATATGATGCGAGAACAACCAGATAGAATAGGCGTAATCAAGTAAGCATGCATCAGAAGTAAGGTGTCCAAGTCTCCACGATCAATAAGCATAGATGCAACAATTGGAGGCAAGCGACAATGAACAAAATATATCGTGTGAGAGGCATGAACATATGCGTCATCAACCCAAGAAAGCAATTAATAATGGAACATGGGTCATGCGCCAAAGCAAGAAATCATAGCAATCAAGTGGTGTGAGCTAGTAGTGCAAAGATGCAACATAATAGAGGGAAACATAGCAAGCATGTCATGGGTGCAAATAGTGTGCATGAATAATTCACATGACATAGCACAAGCATGAAAGGAGGATATGAGCAAAATAGCATCAATAGCATGAGGCACATGATAAACATGGCAATAACAACAAGGATCTCCACCAAGCATGCAAATACACATATAAGTAGTATAATGGTGAATCATGGGTAGATGCAAGCAAGGGTCACAATTGCATGGCAAAGGCACAGAAGCAAGCATAACATGCAAAGTGAACACGGTAAAATGAGCATGAAGCGACAAGCGGTATATAGCCTATAGCCATGTGAGAGCTGATACGTCCATTTTGCATCATGCTTTTATATCGATATTTATTGTATTATGGGCTGTTATTACACATTATGACATAATACTTATGCCTATTCTTTCTTATTCTACAAGGTTTACATAAAGAGGGAGAATGCTGGCAGATGGGTTCTGGGCTGGAAAAGGAGCAAATATTAGAGAGCTATTCTGCACAGCTCCAAAAGTCCTCAAACTTCATGGAAGATGTTTTCAGAATATATATAAAATAGTAAGTGCAAGAAGTTCACCAGGGGGGCCACACCCTGCCCACGAGGGTGGGGGCGCGACCTACCCCCTACCTCATGGGCCCCCTGGTGGCCCTCCGATGGCCATCTTCTGCTATATGGAGTCTTTCGATGAGGAAAAAATCAGAAGCCATCTTTCCAAACGAGACTCCACCGCCACGAGGCGGAACCTTGGCGGAACCAATCTAGGGCTCTGGCGGAGCTGTGATACAGGGGAAACTTCCCTCCGGAAGGGGGAAATCATCGCCATCTTCATCACCAACGCTCCTCTCATCGGGAGAGAGCAATCTCCATTAACATCTTCACCAGCACCATCTCCTCTCAAAACCCTAGTTCATCTCTTGTATCCAATTCTTGTCTCTAAGCCCGGGATTGGTACCTGTGGGTTGCTAGTAGTGTTAATTACTCCTTGTAGTTGATGCTAGTTGGTTTATTTGGTGGAAGATCATATGTTCAGATCCTATATGCATATTAATACCCCTCTGATTATGAACATGAATATGCTTTGTGAGTAGTTACGTTTGTTCCAGAGGACATGGGAGAAGTCTTGCTATTAGTAGTCTTGTGAATTTGGTATTCGTTCGATATTTTGATGAGATGTATTTGTCCCTCCTCTAGTGGTGTTATGTGAACGTCGACTACATGACACTTCACCATTATTTGGGCCTAGAGGAAGGCATTGGGAAGTAATAAGTAGATGATGGGTTGCTAGAGTGACAGAAGCTTAAACCCTTGTTTATGTGTTGCTTCGTAAGGGGCTGATTTGGATCCATATGTTTAATCCTATGGTTAGGTTTACCTTAATACTTTTGTTGTAGTTGCGGATGCTTGCAATAGAGGTTAATAATAAGTGGGATGCTTGTCCAAGTAAGGACAGTACCCAAGCACCGGTCCACCCACATACCAAATTATCAAAGTACCAAACGCGAATCATATGAACGTGATGAAAACTAGCTTGATGATATTCCCATGTGTCCTTGGGAGCGCTTTACATCATATAAGAGTTCGTCCAGGCTTGTCCTTTCCTACAAAAAGGATTGGGCCACCTTGCTGCACTTTATTTACTTTCGTTACTTGTTGCTCGTTACCAATTATCCAATCACAAAACTATCGGTTACCTATTATTTCAGTGCTTGCAGAGAATACCTTGCTGAAAACTGCTTATCATTTCCTTCTACTCCTTGTTGGGTTCGACACTCTTACTTATCGAAAGGACTACGATAGATCCCCTATACTTGTGGGTCATCAAGACTCTTTTCTGGCTCCGTTGCCGGGGAGTGAAGCGCCTTTGGTAGGTGGAATTTGGTAAGGAAAAATTTATATAGTGTGCTGAAATTTACTGTCACTTGTTACTATGGAAAGTAATCCTCTGAGGGGCTTGTTCGGGGTATCTTCACCCTGACCAGTACAGGAAAGAGTTGCTCCTCAACCTACTGAACCTACTGAAAATGAAAATGTCTGCTTTGAAATTCCTTCGGGTATGATAGAAAAACTGCTAGCTAATCCTTTTGCAGGAGACGGAAACACGCATCCTGATGAGAACTTAATGTATGTGGATGAAGTTTGTGGATTATTTAAGCTTGTAGGTGTACCCAGAGATGTTATTAAGAAGAAGGTCTTCCCTTTATCTTTGAAGTGAGATGCATTGACATGGTATAGGCTATATGATGATACGGGGTCATGGAACTACAAACGATTGAAATTGGAATTTCATCAGAAGTTTTATCCTGTGCATCTTGTTCATCGTGATCGCAATTATATATATAATTTCTGGCCTCGCAAAGGAGAAAGCATCGCTCAAGCTTGGGGGAGGCTTAAATCAATGTTATATTCATGCCCAATCATGAGCTCTCAAGAGAAATGATTATTCAAAATTTATATGCTCGGCTTTCTTATAATGATCGCACCATGCTCGTACTTCTTGTGCTGGCTCTTTTATGACGAAGACTATTGAATTCAAATGGGATTTATTGGAAAGAATTAAACGCAACTCTGAAGATTGGGACCTCGACAAAGGTAAGGAGTCAGGTATGACACCTAAGTATGATTGTGTTAAATCTTTTATGGATACCGATGTTTTCGGTAAATTTAGCACTAAATATGGACTTGACTCTGAGATAGTAGCTTCTTTCTGTGAATCTTTTGCTACTCATGTTGATCTCCCTAGGGAGAAGTGGTTTAAATATCATCCTCCCATAGAAGTAAAAGTAGCTGCACCTATTAAAGTTGAAGAAAAGACTATCACTTATAATGATCCTATTGTTCCTACGGCTTATGTTGAGAAACCACCTTTTCCTGTTAGGATAAAAGATCATGCTAAAGCTTCAACTGTGGTTTGTAAAAACAATATTAGAACTTATACACCTCCTGAGCAAGTTAAAGTTGAACCTAATATTGCTATTGTTAAAGATCTCTTGTCTGATAATATTGATGGGCATGTTATTTATTTCTGTGATGAAACTGCTAGAATTGCTAAACCCTGTGCTAAAGATAAACCTAGATCTTTGGTAGGCATGCCTGTTATTTCTGTTAAAATAGGAGATCATTGTTATCATGGCTTATGTGATATGGGTGCCAGTGCTTGTGCTATACCTCATGACTTATACAAAGAAATTATGCATGATATTGCACCTACTGAGATAGAAGGTATTGATGTCACAATTAAACTTGCAAATAGAGATACTATTTCACCAATTGGAATTGTTAGAGATGTTGAAGTCTTGTGTGGGAAAACTAAATATCCTGCTGATTTTCTTGTTCTTGGTTCCCCACAAGATAGCTTTTGTCCCATTATAATTGGTAGACCCTTCTTGAACACTGTTAATGATAAGATAGATTGCAAAAAGGATGTTGTTACTATTGGTTTAGGTGATATGTCTCAGGAATTTAATTTCTCTAAATTTCGTAGACAACATCGAAGAGGAATTACCTAGTAAAGATGAAATTATTGGTCTTGCTTCTATTGCCGTACCTCCTAGTGATCCTTTAGAACAATATTTTCTAGACCATGAAAATGATATGTTTATGAATGAAAGAAGGGAAATAGATGAAGTATTCTTCAAACAGTAGCCCATCCTGAAACACAATTTGCCTGTTGAAATCCTAGGGGATCCTCCTCCACCCAAGGGTGATCCCGTGTTTGAGCTTAAACCGTTACCTAATACTCTTAAATATGCTTATCTTGATGAGAAAAAAGATATATCCTGTTATTATTAGTGCTAACCTTTCAGAGCATGAAGAAAAGAGAAAGAATAAAAAGAATAAAAGAGATCATATGGATCTTATGGGGAGTAATGAGCTCACATAGAAAAAGCATGATGAATAAAAGTTGTTGAGAGTTAACAAACATAGTCTTGGTTATTGTTGCAATTAATAGGAAGTAATAAAGAAAGAAAGGTCTTCACATATAAATATACTATCTTGGACATCTTTTATGATTGTGAGCACTCATCAAAATATGACATGCTTAAGTGTTGACGTCGGACAAGGAAGACATTGTTATCGGTTATGTTTTCTTACATCTGAGATAAATTATATTGTCATAGATCATCCAACATGATTGAGCTTGCCTTTCCCCCTCATTCTAGCCAAATTCCTTGCACCAAGTAGAGATACTACTTGTGCTTCCAAATACCCTTAAACCAGTTTTCCCATGAGAGTCCACCATACCTACCTATGGATTGAGTAAGATCCTTCAAGTAAGTTGTCATCGGTGCAAGCAATAAAAATTGCTCTCTAAATATGTATGATTGATTGGTGTGGAGGAAATAAGCTTTATATGATCGTGTGATATGGAAGAAATAAAAGCAAGAGACTGCATAATAAAGGTCCATATCACAAGTGGCAATATAAAGTGACATTCTTTCGCATTAAGATTTTGTGCATCCAACCATAAAAGCGCATGACAACCTCTGCTTCCCTCTGCGAAGGGCCTATCTTTTACTTCATCTTCTACCTTACATAAGAGTCATGGTGATCTTCACCTTTCCTTTTTTACATTTTATCTTTTGGCAAGAACAACATGTTGGAAAGATCCTGGTATATATGGCTAATTGGATGTGAGTTTTCATGAACTATTATTGTTGACATTACCCTTGAGGTAAAACGTTGGGAGGCAAAACTATAAGCCCCTATCTTTCTTTGTGTCCGATTAAAACTCCATACCCACAAGTATTGCGTGAGTGTTAGCAATTGTGAAAGACTATATGATAGTTGAGTATGTGGACATGCTGAAAAGCTCTTATATTGACCCTTTCCCATGTTATGATAAATTGCAATTGCTCCAATGACTAAGATTATAGTTTGTTAGTTTTCAATGAAGTTTATGATTCATACTTGAAATTGTGATTGAATTGTTACTCTAGCATAAGAAATCATATGACAAGAATTATATAACTTGTTGTTCTAAGAATAATCATGATGCCCTCATGTTCGTATTTTATTTTTTATCGACACCGCTATCTCTAAACATGTGGGCATATTTTTCGATTTCGGCTTTCGCTTGAGGACAAGCGAGGTCTAATCTTGGGGGAGTTGATACGTCCATTTCGCATCATGCTTTTATATCGATATTTACTGTATTATGGGATGTTATTACACATTATGACACAATACTTATGCCAATCCTCTCTTATTCTACAAGGTTTACATAAAGAGGGAGAATGTCGGCAGCTCGGATTCTGGGCTAGAAAAGGAGCAAATATTAGAGACCTATTCTGCACAGCTCCAAAAGTCCTGAAAATTCTCGGAAGACGTTTTCAGAATATATAAAAAATACTGAGCGCAAGAAGTTCACCAGGGGGCCAGACTCTTGCCCACAAGGGTGGGGCGCGCCCTACCCCCCTGGGCGCGCCCCCTACCTCGTGGTCCCCCTGGTGGTCCTCCGATGGCCATCTTCTTCTATATGGATTCTTTCGATGAGTAAAAAATCAGAAGTCATCTTTCCGGACAAGACTCCATCGCCACGAGGCGGAACCTTGGCGGAACCAATCTAGGGCTCTGGCGGAGCTGTTCTGCCGGGGAAACTTCCCTCCGGGAGGGGGAAATCATCGCCATCGTCATCACCAACGCTCCTCTCATCGGGAGAGAGAAATCTCCATCAACATCTTCACTAGCTCCTCTCAAAACCCTAGGTCATCTCTTGTATCCAATTCTTGTCTCTAAGCCCGGGATTGGTACCTGTGGGTTGCTAGTAGTGTTAATTACTCCTTGTAGTTGATGCTAGTTGGTTTATTTGGTGGAAGATCATATGTTCAGATCCTATATGCATATTAATACCCCTCTGATTATGAACATGAATATGCTTTGTGAGTAGTTACGAGTAGCGACCAGACCTCAAACGGTCTGACCTCTGTGTATAAGTGTCATCCCTGGATCGGTAATGCTGACACACATAGTACTTGAAGGATTTAACAGAGTGGCAATCACACACTTATTACATCGAATGTCTCAAAAGAGAACTTATTACTATAAATATGGCTTAAGGCCATCTAATACGATAACAGCGGAAGGCTTGGAAGATAAAGTGAGTCCATCAACTCCAACGGCATCACTGAGTGAAAGACCACGACCTAAGGCTCCTTACTCGTCGTTTGAGAAGTCTGCAACATGATACGTTGCAGCCCGAAAACGGGTCAGCACATAGAATATGCTGGCAAGGTAACACAAGAGAGTAATGTACAGAATAAAGCTATCACTATATGCATATATGGCTGGTGGAGGCTATATGGTTGATATGTTTTTGCGTAAAGCCAATTTTTCCCTGCTGCAAAGGAATAAATTTTATTTAACTATCATGGTAGTTGTTAAACATTGAGAAGGTTCACCCAACTCAATCCCATTTAAAAGTAATCATCATTAAACCCAATCAAATTATATTAAGAGTGATGAGATCCACACGATAATCCAAGAACTAGATACTCAAGATGTCCATAACCGGGGACACGGCTAACCATGATTAGTTTGTACACTCTGCAGAGGTTTTTGCACTTTTCCCCACAACACTCGATCACCTCCGTTGGATTTCTCGCACTACATGGTGTTTGAGAAACGGATGACCGAGACACAGTCTTTCAGAAGTGTTAGCACCTTATGATGGGTTGACCGGTACACCTACATCCCCTACATCTACTTGTCTACCACTGTAAGAGTTCACACAACTTAATCAACTATGCTTTAGCCCATAATAGCATGTCGCTGCACACGGAAGTTTCCAGTGTGAATAATCTTATGATCCCTTTGAGCCTGGGTGGTGGTCCATAGGAAAATCACACGGCACCCCGGGATTTCCAAAAATACAGGCAATCACTGGGTTACCCGGGTGCCTCAATCCACCCAGATGTGTATTAAAGTTGCCACCTTAATTTGAACCATTAATTAACAATACTCACATCTGACATGAAAACTCTCAAACCCAATCCACGTCTACGAGCATAGCATAGCAATATAAGCATAACGTAGAATTAACTCCCAGGGTTTGATAATAAACAGGTGAATAGGTACTACCTCAACTACTTCCCAAACCCCACAATTTAATTCAGATCCTAAGCATGCAATGTTTGAGGGTTGATCTAATGCGATGAAAACTGGGTAGTAAGAGGTATGATCAAAGTGTTACTTGCCTTTTTGATGATCCGCGAAACCTAAAGACTCGATGTAGCACGATGCGCACTCCGGGTACTCTATCGCAAACAAACAAGCATACAATAAGCAATCAAGCCAAAGCACAGGTAAAACTCAAATAAGAGATCTAACCAGAAAGTTCAACTTAAGAACTCCGGTTTGCAAAAAGAATCAAATCAAACGAAGCAACAAAACTCAAACGGCGAGAGAAACAAGCTTCGTTTACTAATCTGGACTAAGGTCAAATTTTACAGTAGCAAAAACTTGTTTAAGTTGGTTGAACACAAAGAGGGTTTCGAGATGAAACTCTAGGCGCTTGAATCGCCTGATTCCGATAAACGAGCGAAAAGTTATATTAGAACGAAAATCGGATCAGAAATCACGATCGAAAATAATCCCGGAAAATCCGAGAAAAAGAAAAACTGACGAACAGGCTAACGAACGAACGTTCGCTGTCTGCGGCTAAATGGTGAAAACCGTTCATAAAAACGAACGTAAAAATGGGTGTTCGCTAAATAACTAAACCGAAAAAAATAAACCGAACCGATCTAAAAAGAAAAAAACGAAACTAGGGTTTCAAAAAAAACCAAACGGTTTTTCTTACAAAAAACCGAGGCGGCTACCTCGGGTCCGGCGGGATCCAGCGGCGGCGACAGGCTCCGGTGCGGCGGCGCGGCAGCGGCGAGGTGGCGGCGCGGCGGCGGCGTGCGGTGGAGTGGGGTGGCGGGGCGATGCGGCGGCGCGGGCGGCGGGGCGGTGCGGCGGCGGCGCTGCGCGCGAGGCGAGGCAGCGGCTAGGGTTTCGGGTGGGCTGGCGGCAGCTAGGGCTTGGGGCTCGGGCTTTAAAGGCTGGCCCGAGAGAGTCCTGGCCGAATACGGCCCTAAGTCGGTTGACTTTTTTTTAATAATTTCGACGTGCAGAAAAAAAGAAACGCAATACTAAACGGATTCCAAAAATTCTGAAATAAATTTTACCCGTCCTCTAAAAATAAGCCAGAGAAGGTGAACGTTTACTTGGGCCTAAAATGCAATTTGGAAAAACGCACTTTTTTCCAAATTCAAATAAAATAGCGACAAAACTCCGAATAAAAAATCTTATTTGATTTTCATATTAAATCTCTGATATTTCTTTATTTTGAGGAAGTCATTTTATCCTCTCTCTTTTATTTTTAATAAAGGAAATATTTCAGAGAAAAAAAATTAAAATCAAACAATCCTCTTTTCATAATTCGAGAAAATCCCAAATATGAAAATAACGAAATCCCCAACTCTCTCCGTAGGTCCTTGAATTGCGTGGAATTTCTAGGATCAACCAAAATGCAATAAAACATGATATGCAATGATGCTCTAATGTATAACATTCCAAATTGAAAATTTCGGATGTTACAAACCTACCCCCCTTAAGATGAATCTCGCCCTCGAGATTCGGGTTGGCTAGAACATAGGTGAGGGTGATCCTTTCGTAAGTCTTCTTATCATTCCCAAGTGGCTTCATCCTCGGTATGGTGACTCCACTGAACCTTACAAAATTTGATAACCTTGTTGCATGTAACTCGGCTGGCAAACTCGAGTATCTTGACTGGTTTCTCCTCATATGTCAAATCACTATCTAACTGTATTGCTTCTAGTGGTACTGTATCTCTCAGAGGAATTTCAGCCATCTCTGCATGGCACTTCTTCAACTGAGAAACGTGGAACACATCGTGAACTCCGGACAATCCTTCAGGTAATTCAAACTTGTAAGCAACTTCTCCCATACGTTCCAAAACTCGGTATGGTCCCACAAAACGTGGTGCTAACTTTCCCTTAACTCCAAAATGCTTCACTCCTCCGAGTGGTGATACTCGAAGATACGCTCTGTCTCCGACTTCGTAGATTGTCTCCTTGCGTTTCGAATCCGCATAACTCTTCTGCCTAAATTGGGCTACCTTGAGTCTATTGCGAATCAGCTTAACCTTCTCTTCCGACTCTTTTATCAAATCTGGTCCAAACAACTGTCGGTCTCCAACTTCGTCCCACAACAATGGTGTTCTGCACCTCCTTCCGTACAGTGTTTCGAAAGGGGCCATCTTCAAATTGGCTTGATAACTGTTGTTATAAGAGAACTCTGCAGAAGGAAAATTATCGTCCCAACTAGATCCATAGTCTAGCGCACAAGCTCTCAACATGTCCTCTAGAATCTGATTTACTCTTTTAGTCTGTCCATCTATTTGTGGGTGAAAAGTTGTACTGAATTCTAGCTATTTCCCAAAGTTTCATGCAACTAATTCCAAAACTTTGAAGTAAACTGGGTTCCTCTATCTGATACGATGGTCCTCGGAACTCCATGCAAACATATGATCCTAGTCATATATATCTTCGCCAACTTAGCACTGGTGTAAGTGGTCTTTACTAGGATGAAATTAGCTACTTTCGTCAATCGATCGACTACAACCCATATCGAGTCATAGCCTGAACGAGTCCTGGGAAATCCCGTGATAAAATCCATGCCTAGTTTATCCCACTTCCATTTGGGTATAGGCAACGGCTGTAGTAATCCTGCTGGCTTTTGATGTTCTGCCTTCACTCTTTGACATACATCGCAAACTGCTCCATACTCCACAATATCCTTCTTCATACTGGTCCACCAAAAACTGTCCTTCAAATCCAGATACATTTTGGTATTTCCTGGGTGAATCGAATATGGCGAATCATGGGCCTCTTGCAGAATCAACTTCTTGATCTCCTGATCATTTGGCACATATACGCGGTCCTCAAACCATAAAGTATCATGCTCATCCTCACGAAATCCCTTGGCTTTTCCTTTTCTCATCCTTTCCTTTATTTCGGTGATCTCCTTGTCCGTCTTTTGCGCTTCTCTGATCTTATCCATCAAAGTGGACTGAATCTCCAAAGATGCTACATAACCTCTCGGAACTATCTCCAAACGTAGCTGACCAAGGTCTTCTGTTAACTCCTTGGGTAATCCTTCGGTCATGAGGGTATTGACATGACTCTTGCGGCTCAATGCATCGGCTACTACGTTAGCCTTTCCTAGATGATAATGCAATTTCTTATCATAATCTTTGATGAGTTCTAACCATCTCCTCTGCCTGAGATTCAACTCCTTCTGTGTGAAGATTTGCTTCAAACTTTTGTGATCCGTGTATACCTCACAATGGTTCCCGATGAGAAAATGTCTCCATGTCTTCAACGCATGCACTACGGCTGCTAACTCCAAATCATGTGTAGCATAATTTAACTCATGGGGTTTAAGCTGTCGTGAGGCATATGAAATAACTCTTCCTTCATGCATAAGCATGGCTCCAAGTCCTCGACAAGAAGCATCGCAATACACTTCATAATCTTTGCGTTGATCTGGCAGGATCAACACTAGCAATGTAACCAAGCGTCTCTTAAACTCCTGAAAAACTGGCCTCACATTCCTCAGTCCAATTGAACTTGGTGTCCTTCTTTAAGAACTCCGTCATGGGCTTAGCAATCTTTGAGAAATTCTCAATGAACCTTCGGTAGTATCCTGCGAGTCCAAGAAAACTCCGGATCTCTCCAACTGTCATGGGTGATTCCCAATTTGTCATGGTGACAACTTGTTGGGGTCTACTGCTATTCCTTCTCTGGATATAACATGTCCAAGAAATCCAACTTCCTTCAGCCAAAATTCACACTTGCTGAACCTGGCGTATAACTGATGTTCCCTGAGCTTCCCAAGTACCAAACGCAAATGTTCCTTACGTTCCTCTTCATTATTCGAGTAGACCAGAATATCATCAATGAACACTACGATGAACTTATCGAAAAACTCCATAAACACTTTGTTCATCATGTTCATAAAGTAAGAAGGTGCGTTAGTTAGGCCAAATGGCATAACGATATACTCATATAGCCCATACCTTGTGGTAAAAGTTGTCTTAGGTATGTCCTGCTCTCGAATCTTCAACTGGTGATAACCTGATCGCAGATCGATCTTGGAAAACACCTTAGCTCCTTGCAGCTGATCAAACAAATCATTGATCATCGGAAGTGGGTACTTGTTCTTGATCTTTACTTCATTCAATCCACGATAATCAACAACCATCCTTAACGATCCATCCTTGTTTTCTACTAGAAGTACTGGTGATCCCCACGGTGACGAGCTTGGGCGAATATATCCCTTATCTAGTAACTCCTTAATCCGCTTCTTAATTTCTTCTAAATCTTGTGCGGGCATTCTGTATGGTCTCTTAGATATTGGCCCTGTGCTTGGCAAAAGCTCTATCAAAAACTCTATGTCTCTATCCGGTGGCTTGCCTGGCAACTCTTCTGGAAATACATCCGGAAATTCCTTCACCACTGGTACTTGCTCCTGTACTACTCCCGATAAGCAATTTACTTGAGTCCTATTCGGCACATGTCGGGATACATACTTGATCCTTCTTCCTTCTGGGGTGATGAGTAGAATCGTCTTACTGGCGCAATCGATGTTTCCTCCATACATCGAAAGCCAATCCATACCCAGAATCACATCCAATCCTTGTGATTCCAAAATTATCAGATCGAAGGGGAAAACATGCCTACCTATGGCCAATGGCATTTGAAAACATCCATGGCTTGCCATATACTCTGCTCCGGGTGAGGTTACTAGCATGGGTGTCTTAAGTACTCTAGTGGGCAGGTTATACTTATCCACAAATCCCCTCGATATGTATGAATGAGATGCACCAGTATCAAAAAGAACTACTGTAGTAAATGACTTAACCAAAAACTTACCAATTACTGCATATGGCTGGGCTTCAATCTCCTCGACGTTAACGTGGTTCACTTGTCCCCTGTTGAAAGGGTTGGGCTTCTTCCCAGAGCTTCCATTGCCATTTCCATTCTTAGCTTCAGGACATTTATTGGCATAATGTCTGGTTTTCTGACACTTGTAGCAAGTAACGTGGCTTAGATCCTTCTTGGCAGGTGTTGCCAGGTTGGAACAGTTATGTCCGCTACTTCCTCCATTACCATTGCCGTTCTTGGGGCCACTATGGTCGTGCGAACTTCCTCCATTATGAGTGTGGCCTCCATGGTTATGAACAAGTCCTCCCGAGTTCGGGGTGAAACGGGGTCTCTGCTGGGCTCAGAATTATACTTCCTTGTCCATACTTCCTCTTGCGGCTGTCAATCTGCTGCTGCTTCCCTTCAAGCATGAGAGCTCTATCCACCAACTCCTGGTAGTTATTGAAATTTGCTACCATCAACTGCATGCTCAGCTCATCATTCAGTCCCTCCAGAAACTTCTCCTTCTTAGTTGCATCTGTAGCAACGTCATCTGGGGCATAATGTGCTAACTTACTAAACTCATCCACATACAGGCCAACAGTGCGCCCTCCTTGGCGTAAGTTGCGAAACTCACGCTTGTTCATGGCCATAGCTCCTGCTGATACATGGGCAGTATGGAAAGCTTGTTGGAACTGATCCCATGTGACAGTGGCTATAGGATAAGTGACAGTGTAATTCTCCCACCATGAGGCTGCTGGTCCATCCAATTGGTGTGCGGTAAAACGCACCTTCTCAGCATCTGTGCATCCTGCAGTGGTTAACTCCCTTCCAATCTTGCGGAGCCAATCATCTGCAACTATCGGCTCGGTGCTACTGGAAAACACCGGCGGTTGCAACCTCGGAAAATGGGCTAAGTTGTCGACTGGTGGTGGTGGTGGGTTGTTGTTGTTGTTGCCTTGGTTCTGAACTAACAACTGCATCAGGGTATTCTGCTGCTGGATCAACTGAGTGAGGTCCGGCGGAAAGGTAAATCTGGGGTCACGTCTCAGAGGCATCTGAGGGTTTAGAGAGAATAGAATAGAATAGAATGAGGTCTAGTGAGAAAACACTACCCATATGCACATGAGACAAGCACAATCATATCACTCAATCAATCAAGCAAGGGCATACAATCAGTCTAGAACTATCGTTACAAAGTGCTTGGACTATACTATTTACATGGTAGACTACTACTACTGTTTTGGGTGGTCAACTAGAAATATTGATCGGTCGAAGACTCCATGACATCTGCTCCAGCTTCATCAACATAGTCATCATCACTATCGTCGGGGTCCGAATCGGTGTCGTCGATGATGATGTAGTCCTCTGGACGAATCTCCTTGGGTTCTTCGTCTTCTCCTCCTGGTGCAGGGTCTCCCAGGAATACTCCTATCTTCCTTTCCAGATCGTCATTCCTCTCCACTAGTACGACGATTTCCTCCTCATAATTTTCGCGAGTAGCCTTGAGTTCTTCTTCAAGCTCCGTGATCCTGGTCATTGCCTTCTTCAGATCTATCATGCGTGTGCACATCTGGTTTTCCTGGCGACGAATATGCTGGTTTAACTCCTGGATGAAAGCTGTAATGGATCTATCCTTCCTGGTGTTGATCATCTCCCATTGCTCATCTTGGCACCCACAAATCTGGTAGAAAGTATCCTTGAGATCCTTGTGGTAAACTTCTCCAATGCGTCCCATGGTAATGTGAGCTGCCATACTCTTTCCTAAACTCCAGGTTGGTGCATAGAAAGAAAAATCTATGGGCTAAGTGACTGGCGAGAATGTCCTTCCTGGAACTTGAACTTGAATCATCCAGCGCTCCTCTTTTGGTAAAGTGGCATTGTAGGTCCCAGTGAAGCTCGGTATTCCAATGTTCAGGTACCTAGTGACTTCCTTCAAGTGTCTTCCAAAAGGGGCGTCTTCATCCGGTTGCGCAAACTTGGTCCCCGCATCCGCCATCCAAAAGAGTAGAAAAAGGAGAGGAGTTAGAAATGAGAAGAGAATAGTGATCTAGGGCTTTGGCTTAGTGGTCGTCTCCTACAGTCAGCGTGTGCTCTGATACAATCTTTGTAGCGACCAGACCTCAGACGGTCTGACCTCTGTGTATAAGTGTCATCCCTGGATCGGTAATGCTGACACACACAGTACTTGAAGAATTTATAACAGAGTGGCAATCACACACTTATTACATTGAATGTCTCAAAAGAGAACTTATCACAATAAATATGGCTTAAGGCCATCTAATACGATAACAGCAGAAGGCTTGAAAGATAAAGTGAGTCCATCAACTCCAACGGCATCACTGAGTGAAAGACCACGACCTAAGGCTCCTCACTCATCGTCTGAAAAGTCCGCAACATGATACGTTGCAGACCAAAAACGGGCCAGCACATAGAATATGCTGGCAAGGTAACACAAGAGAGTAATGTATAGAATAAAGCTATCACTATATGCATATATGGCTGGTGGAGGCTATATGGTTGATATGTTTTTGCGTAAAGCCAATTTTTCCATACTGCAACGAAATAAATTTTATTTAACTATCATGGTAGTTGTTAAACATTGGGAAGGTTCACCCAACTCAATCCCAATTAAAAGTAATCATCATTAAACCCAATCAAATTATATTAAGAGTGATGAGATCCACACAATAATCCAAGAACTAGATACTCAAGATGTCCATAATCCGGGACACGGCTAACCATGATTAGTTTGTACACTCTGTAGAGGTTTGTGCACTTTTACCCACAAGACTCGATCTCCTCCGTTGGATTTCTCGCACTACATGGTGTTTGAGAAACGGATGACCGAGACACAGTCTTTCAGAAGTGTTAGCACCTTACAATGGGTAGACCGGTACACCTACATCCCCTACATCTGCTAGTCTACCACTGTAAGAGTTCGCACAACTTAATCAACTATGCTAGAGCCCATAATAGGATGTGGCTACACACAAAAGTTTCCAGTATGAATAATCTTATGATCCCTTTGAGCCTGGGTGGAGGTCCATAGGAAAATCAAACGGTACCCCGGGATTTCCAAAAATATAGGCAATCACTGGGTTCCCCGGGTGCCTCAATCCACCTAGATGTGTATTAAAGTTGCCACCTTAATTTGAACCATTAACTAACAATACTCACATCTGTCATGAAAACTCTCCAACCTAATCCACGTCTACGAGCATAGCATAACGTAGAAGTAACTGCCAGGGTTTGATAATAAACAGGTGAATAGGTACTACCTCAACTACTTCCCAAACCCCACAATTTAATTCAGATCCTAACCATGCAATGTTTGAGGGTTGACCTAATGCAATGAAAACTGGGTAGTAAGAGGTATGATCAAAGTGTTACTTGCCTTGCTAATGATCCGCGTAACCAAGAGACTCGATGTAACACACTTCGCACTCCGGGTACTCTATCGCAAACAAACAAGCATACAATAAGCAATCAAGCAAAAGCACGGGTAAAACTCAAATAAGAGATCCAACCAAAAAGTTCAACTTAAGAACTCCGGTTTGCAAAAAGAATCAAATCAAACGAAGCAATAAAACTCAAACGGCGAGAGAAACAAACTTTGTTTACTAATCTGGACTAAGGTCAAATTTTACAGTAGCAAAAACCTGTTTAAGTTGGTTAAACGGAAAGAGGGTTTCGAGAAGAAACTCTAGGCGCTTGAATCGCCTAATTCCGATAAACGAGCGAAAAGTTATACTAGAACGAAAATTGGATCAGAAATCACGATCGAAAATAATCGTGGAAAATCCGAGAAAAAGAAAAACTGACGAACAGGCTAACGAACGAACGTTCGCTGTCTGCGGCTAAACAGTGAAAACCGTTCGTAAAAACGAACGTAAAAATGGGCGTTCGCTAAATAACTAAACCGAAAAATAAACCAAACCGATCTAAAAGGAAAAAAATGAAACTACGGTTTCGAAAATAAACCAAACGGTTTTTCTTACGAAAAACCGAGGCGGCTACCTCGGGTTCGGCGGGGTCCGGCGGCGGTGGGCTCTGCTGCGGCGACGCGTCAGCGGCGAGGCGGCGGGGCGGTGTGTCGGCGCGGCGGCGGCGTGCGGCGGTTCGGGGCGGCGAGGCAGTGCGGCGACGGCGGCGCTGCGCTCGAGGCGTAGCGGCGGCGGCGGTTCGCGGCGGCGGCGAGAAGGGCGGCGGCGGCTAGGGTTTCAGGTGGGCTCGCGGCGGCTGGGGCTCGGTGCTCGGGCTTTAAAGGCCGGCCAGAGAGGGCCTAGCCGAATACGGCCCTAAGTCGGTTGACTTTTTTTTAATAATTTCGACGTGCAGAAAAAGAAAGAAAAGAAATACTAAACAGACTCCAAGAATACCAAAATAAATTTTCCCTGTCCTCTAAAAATAAGCCGGACAAGGTGAACATTTATTTGGGCCTAAAATGCAATTTTGAAAAACGCACTTTTTTCCTAATTCAAATAAAATAGCGACAAAACTCCGAATAAAAAAATCTTATTTGATTTTAATACTAAATCTCTGATATTTCTTTATTTTGAGGAAGTCATTTTATCCTCTCTCTTTTATTTTTAATAAACGAAATATTTCGGAGGAAAATAATTAAAATCAAACGATCCTCTTTTCATAATTCGAGAAAAACCCAAATATGAAAATAACGAAATCCCCAACTCTCTCCGTAGGTCCTTTAGTTGCGTGGAATTTCTAGGATCAACCAAAATGCAATAAAACATGATATGCAATGATGCTCTAATGTATAATATTCCAAATTGAAAATTTGGGATGTTACATTACGTTTGTTCCTGAGGACATGGGAGAAGTCTTGCTATTAGTAGTCATGTGAATTTGGTATCCGTTCGATATTTTGATGAGATGTATGTTGTCCCTCCTCTAGTGGTGTTATGTGAACGTCGACTACATGACACTTCACCATTATTTGGGCCTAGAGGAAGGCATTGGGAAGTAATAAGTAGATGATGGGTTGCTAGAGTGACAGAAGCTTAAACCCTAGTTTATGCGTTGCTTCGTAAGGGGCTGATTTGGATCCATATGTTTCATGCTATGGTTAGGTTTACCTTAATACTTTTGTTGTAGTTGCGGATGCTTGTAATAGAGGTTACTCATAAGTGGGATGCTTGTACAAGTAAGGGCAGTATCCAAGCACCGGTCCACCCACATACCAAATTATCAAAGTACCGAACGCGAATCATATGAACGTGATGAAAACTAGCTTGACGATATTCCCATGTGTCCTTGGGAGTGCTTTACATCATATAAGAGTTTGTCCAGGCATGTCCTTTGCTACAAAAAGTATTGGGCCACCTTGCTGCACTTTATTTACTTTCGTTACTTGTTGCTCATTACCAATTATCCTATCACAAAACTATCTGTTACCTATTATTTCAGTGCTTGAAGAGAATACCTTGCTGAAAACCGCTTATCATTTCCTTCTGCTCCTCGTTGGGTTCAACACTCTTACTTATCGAAAGGACTACGATAGATCCCCTATACTTGTGGGTCATCAAGAGCCAAGTGAGAGAGATGCGCGCTGTCGTTGCGCGAAGAGAGTGTTGGGAAGGATAGTTCACGGGATCCCAAGTCATCTTTGCTCTCAAGAGCTTGTTTCGTCAACTCATGGGATTGTGAGGTTGACAATTGTGCATGAGTACCTACAGAAAACAAAGACAAAGGAAAATTTGTGTGTGCGAGGTAGATGTACACATCATCCATCATGATGCGCACATGCTTGTGTTGGTGAGCACAAAATATCCAATGCTCAAACAAATGAGATGTGTGATATAGAAATATGTCATCCATCATTAGAGGTTTGTTATTATGTATAGCATAATGGAGACTCAAATTATGTAATGCATCACAATAAATATGTAGAGCATTGTGAGGAATGGTATGCATATGGTGCACACAAGGGATGAAATCATGTGATACACAATAATTTTCATGGCATGGCTTATGAGATGAATTGTGTAAATTTTGCAAAGGAAGCATAACAATATCATCGCAATAGAAACAAAAGCCAATGACCATCATCTCATAATCTATGCCATAAGTGCAAATGGGATTTATGTGAATGGGTCATGCATAGTCACTATGTTGAGATTGGAATGATGCAATATGGGATATCTCACTCATAGCATATGACAAGGTTAATAGATTGTCAAACATGACGTGACCAATAGAATTTTCACATGATATCCTATGTAGCATGGCATCACAACTAGGCAAATCAACATGCTCATCATCATATTCATCATAAATGGGTAAGTCATGACATGAAGAATTCGCACTAGCATGAAGCATGGGAATAGGTGGATCAACATCATTGAAGCAATCATTGGTGAGGTAGTCCACTAGTGGGACAAGAGAAGCACCATCACCTATGTTACCTTTGGAGCATCGCTCGTGTGTTCTAGGTGAGGTACCGAAGACCAAGTCGTGGTCATCTTCATCTTGATGGAACCATGTGGGGGTGCATCATCATCCATCATGGCCATCGTCGTCTCCATTAGAGATATGGACTCGTCGAGGATAGGTGTGTCGTCATGTAGGAGACCTAGCACCAAAGAAGAAAACACACTAGGAGTATAGTTTAAGTCGTTAGAAATCAAAGTGGCCTCACATGCCATGTCAACTACCTCACTCACTAAGTGTGGTGGCTCACTCACTCCCTCTTGGATGCCCTCAAGTGTGGGGCTAGTGGTGGTCACACTCATCCTCTCATAGGAAATGCAATCAATGTCACATATGGTGGAGTCACTCATATCACTCATGTGGTGGTGGCTGTCCTCACATGGCAATTGGGGCATCTCGGCATATGTGGGTGTCGGAGAGATGTAGGTGCAAATGTCTCCATGCTCAATCATGTCGTGGTCGTAGCCATGGATGAAGGCCGAAGATGGCACATCATCACTCTCCTCTAAGACCAAAGATAAGGTCTCATGTGCGGTCTCGTAGCTTGACTCGGAGTATGAGTCCAATGTGGGTGTCGTCTTCATGTTGTTGAAGAGGTTCACGCTCGTCGCCATGGTCGAAGGGGATGGCCCTTGCTCGACCTTCTTTTCGCCCTCTTGTTGTTGTAGGAGGTCTATATTATGTGGCACCTCATAGCTTGTCTCCATGACCAAAGGGAATTTCCTATGCTCGGCCATCTTTCTTGAGGGGCTTCCGAAGCTGGAAGTGTCGCCCTCGCTCGTAGGTGGTCGCCTTGTACTTGATGAATATGTCGATGTAGGCCAACTCATGGGAAGTAGGCGAAGATGCCGTATGTCCAAAGGCGAAGATGCCTTGATAGCACTTGGTGAAGATGCCAAAGTGGTGGTAGTAGCCGTAGCGCCGTCTTGGTTGTGGTCGTCTCGCGGTCTTATCTTTTGCTCATGAAGCATGGACTTGGCGTGAAGTAGGGCTTGTTGGGACTTGTGCATTTGCGCTTGGTGGGCATCTTCATGATGATGTTGGCGTTGTCGCACTTGAGCTCGTAGTAGATGTTGTTCGTTGTCATCGTGCACATGTTGCTTGGAGGTGACTTGCCCTTCATGACGAGGTGAATCACGAATGTGATGGTGGTCGCCATGGAGATGTGGACATGGACGAGTTGCACTTGCATCATTTTTGCGCTCCGAAGACTTGTGACTTGAACGTCGACGCCTTGAGGATGATGAAGGGGAAGAACGGTTGATCAAAAAGGTCTGAATCTCCTTCATCCTTGCATCTTGCTCCTCCTTTTGTGCGGAAAGCTTGTTGACGATGTAGTCCCTTTTCCTTGCTTCGGAGTGATGAATGTCGATGGAGAGGTTATCGATGCGCTCTCGCAATCTTGATTGTGCGCCTTGCATTTGTCATTGTAGATCGAAGATTGATGCTTTGGTGATGTAGTTGTTCACGCCGTCATTGTTGTGGAAGACCGGAGATGAGATGCCTTGCCTATCCATCACTCCAAGAGAAAAATGTGAGTTGTAGAAAGAGAAGAACGAATACCAAATGTACCTTGACCGAAGTTGAAAGTGGATCAATGATCACTCCAATGTGGACAAGGAAATAGCATAATTGGTACCAATTCTTGTTGGTTTCTCACACCTACACAAATAAGTCTTATGGTGGAGCTCGGTGAGGATAGTAGCACAAAAATGTGATGCAAAATGTTAGCAAGAACCAATAATGTTGAAAGAGATTCACAAATTCGCAAGTGAAACAAGTAGACCAATAGCAATATGTGGCACACGGAAACACACACACGGATAGATAAATGGGGTCGTGCAACCAAGGATGATCACAAAATGTGGAATCCACAGAAAACACTCGTGTTGCACAACTCAAGAGAGACACTATCACGTTTGCTCAATAGGCGGATACGACACTTGTGCACAACCTATAAGAGGCAAAATGGATAACTTTCTATCCCAAGTATGCTATGTATATGATGTTCCGGTGGTATGATCCAAGATGATCGGATATGACAATCTTATATGCAATGTGGTATGATGCTATGGCACTTGCTTACAAGCTCTTTGTTCACTCTTTTTATTTGCTTAAAAGCTTATTATTCTTTTGTTTTCTTTTGTTTGGCCACAATGTGAAATGCCCAAACCAAGATAGCAATTGGGTATATACGGGAACAATCTTGATGCACAAGAGATGATATGAGGATGCCAATATGATATGGTATATATGAAATGTATGGTGTAGACCACTAATGTGCACAAGTAACGTTGCCGGCAATACTCAAATGGCTAGTCTCGATAGGCAAGTGACGCAAAATGGGCCAGGGGTTACCAATGCAATGGCAAGGGAATATACAATGGAGGGATACCACAATACCAATATGATCTGGAGGTTACCGTCCGTTTCGATAATGAGTGGCGGTGATCTTGATGGAGATACCAAGATGATGGAGACTCGTCCCTAAGTAGCCGAAACACCTTAGGAAACGGAAAAACCGCGAACTCAAAATCTCAAAAGTCAAAAGTCAAATGGTGGTAGCGGGAATGCGGTGGTGGTTGCGGAAGCTCAAAGGGATTGCGGAAATGCAATGATGGGTTGTGGAGTACGCAATGCGGAAATGGAGGGTAAGGTTGTGTACTATACACGGTGTCGGAGTTGGAAGCACGGTCCCTAAGTAGCCGAAACACCTTAGGAGACACAACTCACAACACAAACAAAATTGGGTTAAATTGGTGTGGTGGAAGTGTATGGTGGGTAAGCCAATGCGGTAGTGGTGGTGGTGGTTGATGAAGAAGCAACCATCCCTAAGTAGCGTAGACACCTTAGGAGACTCAAATCACTCCTCAAGCAACCACTAATGCGATGGGGATCAAAATTGGTAAGGTTGCGGAAGTCTGTGGTGGTGTAGCAGAGGATGTGGAGGAAGCCCTAGGCAAAGATGCCAAAGTTCCAAAAATTTGATGGAGTAAAATGGTTTTGGTGGTATTTTTTGGAAGGGGGATCTCAAGAGCTTTTCAACGAGCTAAAGAACGCGAAAATCGGACTCAAGATGAATTAGTTATGGACAAAACAAAAATCAGCGGAAATGGGAAACTACAGGTATCGGACGTCCAAAGATGGTCGGACGACCGGTGGCCGGACGTCCGGGCGGGCTCGAAAATCCGTTAATTTGGCTCGGGTTAGGGATTTCGGTCGTCCGAAAAAGGTCGGACGTTTGGTCGATCAAGGGGCTCTGGACGTCCGTAAAAGGCCGGTCCTCCGGTGGGTCGGGGTCAACGCGAGGTTAGAGATCCGGGGCGCGATTTTGGGCGGAAAATGATGATTTTGGGGTCAAAATTGATGAGATTTCGTGGGTGAAAGATGGGGAAACTTGGGGAGATGCTAGATCCACTTTAAACCAAGCAAATCCATGGATCAAATCCAACAAAACTTCTTCAAACCAACAAATCACAAAAAAAATTGGGGCTATTTTTGGTGGCGATTTTCAAAATTGGGGAAGAACACAACAAAATTAGGCTAGAAAACAAAGAGGGGAGGCTCCAAAATCATGAACAACGTGGCTCATGATACCAAGATGATGTAGGGTTGGAATCCTAATCGGCCGATCTTTCACGAAAGGAGCGGATCCTGCGATGAACATGAAGAACACGAGGAGGGGAACAAGGAGAAAATCACGAGGTGAACAAAAGAGAACACTCAAACCAACAAGAATGATCACACATGTGCTAGATCCATGAACACAAAGGAAGATACAAGATCCAAAGTCAACAACAAACGATACAAAGGTAGCTGGTCTTCTTCGTGAGGAGGTCTTGATGTTCTTCTCCGCAAGGAGGTCTTGAATCCAAAGGGATCTTCTCCGAAGAGGGGCCGCGGTCTCTCTCGTGGAGTAGATCCGATGTGGATGAGCAATGCTCTATTTGTAAATATGAGCTAAACCAATGCTAACCCTAAAATGGTGGAGGTGGAGGAGTATATATAGTGTAGGGCCACGAAGGAGTAAGTGAGGGCGAAGGGGTACATGGGCTCGGCCTGATACACTATGCACAGATAGGCGTCGGACGTCTGACGGGTACCGGACGTTCGGTACTTGTCGGATGTCCGACGTTTTGTCTCGGGAAAGCCATCATCGGATTTCCGAATGGGGCCGGTCATCCGGGTACTGGAGGATGTCGGACGTCCGGTCAGCATTGGTCGTCCGACCGCTGTAGGTCTCGCTGGCTGGGACTTGGGCTGGCTGGTGAAGTCTCCAGGCGTCGGACGTCCGGTCCAGACCGGTCGTCCGGTGGTTGTAGATTTCTGGCAGCTTCTTCTCTTGGTCCTTATACTTGGCGTCCTCGCTAGCTCATCCGTTGGATGTGGTGGCTCCGTGGCGTTCCTATAATTACCTGATCATGCATAGCACACACGTTGGAGGTCGTAGCCATGTCTGACATGTAGAAAGTGAAAGTTCGGACAGGAGCGAGTTCACCTTGTGTCCAATGGTGTATGTTCGAGGTCTCATCATATGTCCTCTTGGGGCATGGAGAATAGTCGGAGTGTACATGGGGATGAACGTGGGATGCTCCGCATCATAAGCAAAAGATGATTAAGCAGCACGGCAGGCTTGCCGTGCTTCGCCCACAGCATGACACCTAGCGGTGCATTTAATGCACTTTATCCTAACTGCCAGAGTTAGGTATGCTAGCACTGTTAGCTATCTAATCACTAGATAATGACTATTTTGCCACAGTGGTTACCCCTTTAGCTATAAAAGGAGGACCAAGGCAACCTAGAAAGGGATTTGGACCACGTCACACTTGTACGCGCGTAATTGCTGTCCTGAGGCAACCCTGCCGGGCTCGAGCATTGAGTGTTGTTGTGATTCCATCATCCAACGCATGAGAAGCAGGAGTAGGGTTTTATGCCTCAGAGCGGCCCGAACCTGGGTAAAAACCACCAGTGTCATCCTTGTCGCGCTATCCCATGGCTTCCGCTCTTTATGCAACGTGATCTCCCCCTTGCCGAACCACGAAGGGGCTCATGGCCCCATAGGTGATCATGTCCACACAAGACATCTTTGGCATCCCAGGTAGGGGGAATCACTTGCGTGAACCCGAAGTTGTGAACATCGCATCGATCTTCATCATCATTTTCTTCATTTATGGAGCCCAAGAAGAAATCCAACATGACAACACATCCTTCCACTTTGAAGGCCCCCTCGCATGCAGCCGCGGACGCCGTAGGCACCATGACGATGTTTGGTGAGGCGGGTACTGTGGGCAACACGACCGGCACAGGCGGCGCCGTCGTTGTGTCCCCTGCGATCGAAGCTAGGATAGGAAACACTGGAGGCGGGCCTCATCAACAATATCCAGGCGAGCTTGACCCGGAAGCTGCGGGGGGGAGAGGACAACTAGTCTCCACCTCCCCGCCGCGCGAGTGGGCGTAGTCATCGCAGTGACATGCCCTCTGGTGGAAGCCACGAATCTTCAGTTCCGCCCACCACGGGCGCACCTACCGGACGCACGCCTTGTCCAGAGCAAGATAGGCAAGGTAAGGCGCCGGACAAGGCCGTCGGCTCCCAACCACACCCTCCTCATCACCAAACTGCCTTGGTGACCGGTTCGCGATGGCAAGAACGCGGCAACGCTCCTGCTGGAACTACTAGGAGTCGAGCGATGTTGCGGTCTGCCTCGTCAGCTATGCCGATCACGGCTACAAAAGCCATGGCATGGGCCCAACTCATACTGAGATTCCCACCGGCAGCTGATCAAATGGATGAGTGGAGGACCACCATCCATAGTTTGATCGGCTTCACTGAAGCTGGAAAATCACAGCAGGCAGAACCATCATGGTACCCGCGAACAGCAACAGCAGCCCCGACTGATGGCCGTGTCGAGGGGGCCACACTAACGATGCAATCCCCTCCACAACACCAGACCCAAGGCCGCCACAGCAAGACTAGCGCGTCGATGAGCTTGAAGAGACGTCGATCGCCTCATCTGGCCCGCAAACCCGTCGTGATCAGTGGCGAGTTCTAGAAGACCGGTGAAAGGAAGATGTGTGTGTCACTATATAGAGACGTCGGGAAGCACGCCGTCAATCTGACAGGCGCAATGGCCCATACGATGACGAGCTCGTGCCCGGTGCTGGCGGGTACCTACCTTTCGAGGTTGGGTGCCCTGCCTTCACTCGTGAGCTGCAGCAGGTCCGCTGGCCATCTACCTGCGTATTCACGCCAGAGCTACTAGAAAAATGTGATGGAAAACTAAACCCGATAGAGTTCCTAAGAATTTACATGATTGCTGTTCACGCCGCCAGGCGCATGGATGAGAAGGTGTTCGCCAACTACTTCCCTTTGGCACTCGAGCCAAATGTGAGGTCGTGGCTGATGCACTAGCCAGAGAACTCCATTTCTTCATGGGCTGACTTGTGCAATGAATTTGTTGGCACCTTCACGGGTAGTCATCAAGACCCCGGGCAGCCCAGTGATTTGCAAGTCTGTCCATAGAAGGAAGGGGAGAGCTTCTAGAAGTACATGCAGAGGTTCAGTCGAGTGCACTGTAACATCCCAGAGATACATCCGGCAACCGTGATTGCCGCGTTCTATTCGAACGTGTGCAACAGAAGGATACATTCCAAAATGAACGTCCGACTTCCCAAGACCGTCAATGAGCTTTACACCTTGGCAGATAAATGTGCTCGGGCTGGGAAAGGAAGGTGACTCCCTAGGGTGGAGGATGGCATTGATGTTGATTCAGAGGATGACAATGGGACCACTAACCCGAAGGGGGGAAGCCGGAGGTGCAACAGGAAGCGCAAAGATAAGTCTGTATTGGCCGTTAAGAGCTCTGGCGATCTCGGCACCGGCAAGAAGGCCAAAATCGAAGCCCCCGGCAAGGAAGCTGCCGCATGCGTTGATTGCTGAGAGGCTGCGGTGATAGAGAAAGGTCGGGTAGTTTGACGGGCCATACTGCAAGATCCACCGCACTCAAGGTCATGACCTCCAAGTGATGAGGATATGAATACCATTGTTACACCCACAACCCCTGCTGCTATACATACTGGACCAATTACTAGAGCTCGCGCACGCCAATTGAATTATCAGGTACTTTCGTTTCTTGGTAACGATTCTAATGTTCATGAGAATATGATGCTGCCTAAATTGGATACATTTGTTTTGCTTACAAATGAAGGGCATAGCTTGGACAAGAAAGATGAACTTGGCAACAAGTTCAAGCATGGAGATGATGGCATGCGCAAGGGGATCAAGAATGGAGTTACAAGTGATGATTTCAGGACTTTGAAGCCACCATAAGGAGTGCATGAGCCTTGGACGAAATATACAAGATGCCACTTCATAAATTTCGTCCACAGGCTATTCTAGGTGCTGCATCACCTTATTATTGGGCCAGGCCCATGTATTTTCGAAATACTTAAGTATAGGTTGTGTTTAGAGTCCGTATGTGTGGGGAAACAAGAGTTAGGGCTGGTTTCGGACCCCTCCTCCAAGGGCCACGAAATTCCCTCCCTCTTCCTCCATATATACAGCCCTTAGGGCGTCGTTTAGACTTTGGGTTTTGTTTAGATTAAAAGTTCGCCATAGCTGCAACTTCACGTACTTCGTTTGTGTCCAACGACCAGACCAAGACATCACAGAACCCCACCTTCATTAATAAAGCTTTCCTCTTTTATTCGCAATATCTAGATTGCAATCTCTGTTTCTTGCTTGTTCTTCGTTTGCTCGCATGAAATAGACCCTCGTGGTAAGGTTGATCGTGCTCCGGCGTGGTCAATAATCCTCAGAAGTTGGTTTAGAGATTGCTAAGGCGCGACATCTTCGCATGTTCATAGTCGGATCATCAAAGTCGACTCCCACAGAAAACGATATCTATTTCATCGAAACATCGGGACACCTTCGCCTCTATCAAGTGGTATCAGATTTCTAGGTTGCTCGGTGAGATTTTACAGCTTTTCATAGTTTAGATCGAGTCTGTTCTTCATACCTATAGTCCATGAAAAAGCCAAAAAAATTAGGATTAGTTCATCCTATCCGAACCAATCTGAGCCTTTGCATAATCTTTTCTGTATTTGCTTTGTTGAATTTGTGGTTGCATCATCGTGTCAAGTTGCTGGTCTTAGCGTCTAGTCCTTTAGAGTTTCGAGTTCTGTTCACAGGTTGTCACATCGCCGCTGCCATATCACCACCGCATCATCATCATCATCATCATCATCATCATCATCATCACCATCATCATCGTTGCTGCCATATACCACCACCGCACCAACTTCATCGTCGCTGCCATATACCACCACCACATATTCACCCCCAATCCGAGTCCATATATGCCACCACATATCCGCCGCCATCACACCAGTCTGAGTTCCACCAGATTCATCTCCGCCACCAGTCTGAGTTCCACCAGATACATCTCCGCCACCAGTCCGAGTCCAGTATTTTGTTACTTTGTTTTGGATTTCCAGATCACGCCATACTCGGAGTCGTGACAGAGTAGGACTCCTGAACTTTCGTGCTACCTGTAGTAGAAAAATAGTTCCAAACTCAAAATCCTGGCTAGGCAGTTTTTAGACCATTTGTAGACTTTTTCGAAAAAAAATTTGTTGTGGAGCAAAAAAAAGAGGAAAAAGTGTAAAAAAGTGAAAAAAAATAAAAAAAATTCAGAGCGTGCTCCTCCCTTGTTTACGTGCAGCGTTGTGATTTTGTTAGTGTTCTAGGCTCGCGTCTCAAGAACGGTCTAGCCTAAGACCATCACAGTACCATCGTTGAGCGTTTATTCAACTTTGCATCTCTGAATTGATTATTGCTGACCCTTTTTGCTACCATATTATAAGCCTTCCCAGCTCCACATACATCAACGTCGTGCGCTTGACTCTCCCTGGCTATAGCTCTATCCAAACTTTGAGAGTTTTGACTACGATGGTTGCCGATCATCACCTGCTGCTGGGTAAGAACTGGTAAGAATTTGAGATTTGCTTGACGGATTTGTGACACCCACCACCACCTCTTGTTACTAGTCTGTAGGATCATATTCTTGTGTGTTTCTATTGCTGCTAACCATAGCAGGATCACAAGTCGACGAGACTGACTAGGAGAACATGACGAATAAGGAGTTGCATGATAAATTTCAGCAAATGATGAGTGGAGAGGTGCAAGATGTGCTAAACAGATTTAAAGAGGCCATGGAGAAGATAGATGGCATGGAGAAGACGTTCGAAAGAAAGCTCGATAACAAGTTTAATGAATTGCTCGCGCGTCTTCCACCACCACCACCGGCTGCACCTAACGCACCTCTACAACAACAACAACAACAACAACAACAACAACAACAACATCGCCTTCCAAATCAAGTGGGACGAGCACATCGCATTCCCATTGACCCTGGGCAAAACTCTGGTGCTGCTGTTGATGCTTCTGTAGGTCCTGCTGCTACTGTAGAGGTGGAGGACCATTACGAGGATGAGGTTGATCCAAATCAGAACTATGTGCAACCACCAGCACCACCACCACCAGGTCGTCCTCAGGTATATCATCGCAACGGTAGGCTTATACCACCACATGAGGTACGAGATCATGACCATCTTCCTAAACAGAAATTGAATATTCCACCATTTGAGGGTAGATATGTTCCTGATATATATCTTACTTGGGAGTTAGAAACTGAACAACGTTTTACATGTTTACAATATCCTGAGGAGAGACGTGTTCCTGCTGCTGTTTGTGCTTTCACTAGCTTCGCATGTGTTTGGTGGTCTGAACATTGGAGATTATATCCTATTCCAGCTACTTAGGATGCTTTGAAAACTGCTATGCGTACTCGTTGGGTTCCACCATATTATCAACATGAATTACTTCAAAAATTGCAGCGCTTAAGACAAGGAAAAAATTCTGTACAAGAATATTATCAGGAATTACAAAGTGGCATGATTAGATGTGGTATCGTTGAGGAGAATGAAGCTATGCTTGCATGTTTTATGGGTGGATTAAATAGAGAGATTTAGACCATTCTAGAGTATAAGGAGTATACTAATATCACTCGTTTATTCCATCTTGTTTGTAAAGCTGAACGTGAAGTGCAGGATCGACAGGCATTGGCGCGAACTAACTTTTCAGCAGGTCGATCTTCATCATGGACACCACGTGCATCCTCTACTTCCACTGCACCAGCACCTCCATCAGGTGCCACCTCCAGCCGTGATATAAGAAAGTAGGCACAACCACCACTATCTGCCAAGAGCACACCTGCCGGGCCTGCGCAGAGCTCTTCTTCTTCCATGGCATCAACAGGGCACACAAGTGATATTATTTGTTGTTGCTGTAAGGGAAGAGGACATTTTGCGAGAGAATGCAAATATCAGCGTGTGATGATTGCTACTTGGGATGGTGGGTATGAGTCCGCTAGTGACTACGATGAGGAGACTTTGGCTCTTATTACACATGAAGAACACGATGGAGATGATGCTGATCATGAGACACAATACATGGCTGCTGAAGATGCTGACAGGTATGAATGTTTAGTTGCTCAACATGTTCTGAGTGTGCAGGTTACACAAGCTGAGCAAAATCAGAGGCATAATTTTTTCCATACAGAGGGAGTTGTGAAGGAACGTTCTGTTCGCATCATCATAGATGGAGGGAGCTGCAGCAACTTGGATAGCATGGAGATGGTGGAGAAGCTATCTCTCACCACAAGACCACATCCACATCCTTACTACATCCAATGGTTCAACAACAGCGGCAAGGTTAAGGTAACATGTACTGTTCGTGTGCATTTTAGTATCTCTACATATGCTGATTATGTTGATTGTGATGTGGTACCTATGCAAGCATGTTCCTTCTTACTTGCTAGACCATGGAAATTTGATAAAAATTCTGTACACCATGGTAGAAACAATCAGTATACTCTTGTTCATAAGGACAAAAATATTAATTTGCTTCCTATGAGTCCTGATTCCATTTTGAAAGATGATATTAATAGAGCTAATAAAGCAAAACAGGAGCAAAATAAGAGTGAAAATCAGATTGTGGCAAAATAATTTGAGCAACAAATAAATCCTAATAATAAACCATCTAGTGTTGTTTTTGAAATTAAATTGAAAAGTGCATGTTTACTTGCCACCAAATCTGATATTGATGATCTAGATGTTAGCAAATCTATTTGCTATGCTTTTGTGTGCAAAGAGGCATTATTTTCATTCGAGGACGTGGCTTCCTCTTTGCCTACTTTTGTCACTAACATTTTGCAGGAGTTCGCTGATGTCCTTCCACAAAACGTGCCATCGGGATTACCACCTATTCGAGGGATTGAGCATCAAATTGACTTAATTCCCGGTGCATCATTACCCAACCGTGCACCATATCGTACAAATCCAGAGGAGACGAAGGAGATCATGCGTCAAGTACAAGAGCTACTCGACAAAGGTTATATACGCGAATCCCTTAGTCCTTGTGTTGTTCCTATCATTGTAGTGCCGAAAAAGGATGGTACGTCGCGTATGTGCGTTGATTGTAGAGGCATTAATAATATTACTATTTGTTATCGTCATCCTATTCCTAGGCTAGATGATATGCTTGATGAATTGAGTGGCTCTACAATATTCTCCAAAGTTGATTTGCGTAGTGGATACCATCAAATTAGTATGAAATTGGAGATGAATGGAAAACAACATTTAAAACTAAGTTTGGATTATATGAGTGGTTAGTCATGCCTTTTGGGTTAACTAATGCACCTAGTACTTTCATGAGATTAATGAACGAAGTTTTACATGCTTTCATTGGACGATTTGTGGTAGTTTACTTTTATGACATATTGATTTATAGCAAGGAACATTTGGAACATTTACATGTTGTTTGTATTGCTCTACGTGATGCACATTTGTTTGGTAACCTTGGGAAGTGCACCTTTTGCACCGACCGAGTATCTTTTCTTGGCTATGTTGTTACTCCATAGGGAATTGAAGTTGATAAAGCCAAGATTGAAGCTATTGAGAGTTGGTCGCAACCCAAAACGGTCACACAAGTGAGGAGTTTCCTTGGCCTTGCTGGTTTCTATAGGCGTTTTGTGAGAGATTTCAGCACCATTGTTGCACGTCTCAACAAGCTTACAAAGAAGGATGTTCCTTTTGTTTGGGATACCACACATGAAGAAGCCTTCACGGTATTGAAAGATAAGTTGACACATGCTCCTTTACTCCAACTTCCTGATTTTAATAAGACTTTTGAGTTGAATGTGATGCTAGTGGAATTGGATTAGGAGGTGTGTTATTACAAGATGGCAAACCCGTTGCATACTTTTCTGAAAAAATGAGTGGGCCTAGTCTGAACTATTCTACTTATGGTAAAGAATTACATGCTCTTGTTAGGACCTTAGAAACATGGCAACATTATTTATGGCCCAAGGAATTTGTTATACATTCTGATCATGAATCTTTGAAACACATTAAAAGTCAAGCAAAACTGAACCGTAGACATGCTAAATGGGTTGAATTCATTGAGACTTTCCCTTATGTCATTAAACACAAGAAGGGTAAAGAAAATGTTATTGCTGATGCACTGTCTCGTCGTTATACTATGCTTTCACAACTTGACTTTAAAATATTTGGTTTGGAGACCATCAAAGATCAATATGTGCATGATGCTGAATTTAAAGATGTATTGCAGAATTGTAAGGAAGGGAGAACTTGGAACAAGTTCGTTCTTAACGATGGATTTGTGTTTCGTGCTAAGAAGCGATGCATTCCAGCTAGCTCCGTTCGTCTTTTGTTGTTGCAGGAGGCGCATGGAGGAGGATTAATGGGACACTTTGGCATCAAGAAGACGGAGGATATACTTGCTACACATTTCTTTTGGCCAAAGATGAGACGGGATGTTGAGCGTTTTGTTGCTCGCTACACTACATGTCAAAAAGCTAAGTCACGACTCAATCCCCATGGTTTATATATGCCTTTTCCCTAGTGTTCCTTGGGAGGATATATCTATGGACTTTGTTTTAGGTTTACCTCGAACAAAGAAGGGGAGGGCTAGCATATTTGTTGTCGTGGATAGATTCTCGAAAATGGCACACTTTATACCATGTCATAAAAGCGATGATGCTGTTAATGTTGCCGATTTGTTCTTTCGTGAAATTATTCGCTTGCATGGTGTGCCAAATACTATTGTTTCAGATCATGATACTAAATTTCTAAGCCACTTTTGGAGATGTTTATGGGCTAAGTTAGGGACTAAACTACTTTTTAGTACTACTTGTCACCTCCAAACTGATGGACAAACTGAAGTAGTCAATAGAACATTGTCTACTATGCTTAGGGCTGTTTTGAAGAAGAATAAGAAAATGTGGGAAGAATGATTGCCTCATATTTAATTTTCTTATAATCGTTCATTGCATTCTACTACTAAGATGTGACCTTTTGAAATTGTGTATGGTTTCCTACCTCGTGCACCTATTGATTTGTTGCCTCTTCCATCTTCGGAGAAGGTTAATTTTGATGCTAAAGAACGTGCTGAATTGATTTTAAAAATGCATGAGTTAACTAAGGAAAACATTGAGTGTATGAATGCTAAATATAAACTTGCTGGAGATAAGGGTAGAAAACATGTTGTGTTTGCACCTGAAGATCTTGTTTGGTTACATTTGCGTAAGGATAGATTTCCTAATTTGCACAAATCAAAGCTAATGCCACGTGTTGATGGTCCTTTTAAGGTGTTAGAGAAAATAAATGATAATGCATATAAACTTGAGCTGCCTGCAGATTTTGGGGTTAGTCCCACTTTTAACATTGAAAATTTGAAGCCTTATTTGGGTGAGGAAGATGAGCTTCCGTCGAGGACGACTTCATTTCAATAAGGGGAGGATGATGAGGACATCAATACCATTATTACACCCACAACCCCTGCTGCTATACATACTGGACCAATTACTAGAGCTCGCGCACGCCAATTGAATTATCAGGTACTTTTGTTTCTTGGTAACGGTTCTAATGTTCATGAGAATATGATGCTGCCTAAATTGGATACATTTGTTTTGCTTACAAATGAAGGGCCTAGCTTGGACAAGAAAGATGAATCTAGCAACAAGTTCAAGCATGGAGATGATGGCATGCACAAGGGGATCAAGAACGGAGTTACAAGTGATGATTTCAGGACTTTGAAGCCACCATAAGGAGTGCATGAAGCCTTGGACGAAATATACAATGTGCCACTTCATAAATTTCGTCCAGAGGCTATTCTAGGTGCCGCGTCACCTTATTATTGGGTCAGGCCCATGTATTTTCGAAATACTTAAGTATAGGCTGTTTTTAGAGTCCGTATGTGTGGGGAAACAAGAGTTAGGGGTGGTTTCGGACCCCTCCTCCAAGGGCCACGAAATTCCCTCCCTCTTCCTCCATATATACAGCCCTTAGGGCATCGTTTAGACTTTGGGTTTTGTTTAGATTAAAAGTTCGCCATAGCTGCAAATTTGCGTACTTCGTTTGTGTCCAACGACCAGACCAAGACGTCACAGAACCCCACCTTCATTAATAAAGCTTTCCTATTTTATTCACAATATCTAGATTGCAATCTCAGTTTCTTGCTTGTTCTTCATTTGCTCGCAGGAAATAGACCCTCGTGGTCAGGTTGATCGTGCTCCGGCATGGTCAATAACCCTCGGAAGTTGGTTTAGCGATTGCTATGGCGCGACATCTTCGCACGTTCGTAGTTGGATCGTCAAATTCGACTCCCACAGAAAACTATATCTATCTCATCGAAACATCGGGACACCTTCGCATCTATCACCAAGAGTGTCACCAAGTTGAGAAACTTGTCAAAAAGCAGAAGGCTGAGTACGAGAAGCGGGATGGGGATAAAGGCCAAGAGGGTGCTAGAGGGAAGGGCCGTGGAGGCAGAGGGGGCCGCTGCGGTAAGGCCCCACATCAAAAGGAGAAACCTGCTAGAGGTCGGGAGAAGAAAGAAGGAGATGGTGAGAGTGATGAAGGGGATGAAGAAGAAACTAGCGAGCAAGAATTCTAGAAAGCAACCGAAGCCATGTGTATTGATGGGTGACGTAGGGTAGAACCCTAATCGGCCGATCTTTCATGAAAGGAGAAGATCCCACGATGAACACGAAGAACACGAGGAGGGAAACAAGGGTAAACACGGGGAAAACACAAGAGGGACACTCAAACCAACAAGAATGATTACACAAGTGCTAGATCCTCGAAACACGATAGGAGATACAAGATCCAAAGTCAACAACGGACAGTACAGGGTAGATGGTTTGGTGTAGGGTAGAACCCTAATCACTCGATCTTTCACGAAAGGAGCGGATCCCGCAATGAACACGAAGAACACAAGGGGAAAACGAGGGGAAACACAAGGAAAAACACGGGAGAATCACTAAACCAACACAAGATAGTCACACATGTTCTAGATCCTCGAGTACACAAGGAAAGATACACGATCCACGGACAACTAAGGACGATACACGGGTAGCCGGTCTTCTCCGTGAGGAGGTCTTGAGTTCTTCCCTAAAAGGGGTCTTGAATCCGCTTGGGGGATCTTCTCCGGTGGAGGCTCGAATCTCGAAGGAGAAGGTAACCAAGTGGATGAGGAAAGCTCTCACACGAAATATGAGCTAATCCTTTGCTAACCCTAAAAAGGAGGAGGGAGAGGTCTATATATAGTCTTAGTGTAAAAGGGGGCGAAAAGGGGGTACAAGGGCCGCGGCCCAACACATGGCAGCGCACATGCGCCGGACGTCCGGGAGTCACGGGTCGTCCGGAGGCTTGCGAGGGTCCGGACGTCCGGTGCCTGTTGGACGTCCGTAGATTCAGCTCGGGTGGACTTCGGTCGGACATCCGGTCGGGGTCGGACGTCCGGAGGCTGGAGGTCGTCGGTCATGCGTAGGGCTTCGGAAATCGTAGTTTTGGCTCGGGTATGGAAGTGTCGGTCATCCGGGGAGGGCCGGACGTCCGAAGCCTGGAGGTCGTCGCACGTCCGGGGTTCGTCGGTCGTCCGGAGCCTGGGGACTTCGAGCAGTTATTCTTCTTGTCCCGTGAACTTGTCGTCCTCACCGTCTTCTCCGTTGAATGTAGTTGGTCCGTGTCCTTCCTCCAAGCACCTGATCACACATAGGGTTTCCTCTTGAGGTAGTAGCCAATTCTCATGCATGGTAAGTGGTAGTTCGGAGAGGAGTGAGTTCACCTTAGTTTCAAGAGCTCTTGCACATGCTCGTGTCATTGGTCTACTAGTCACTTGGTGAGACGATGGTAGGTCCATGGGGATGACCTTGGGATGCTACGCATCATCTCCCCTCCCTTGGGGAAGTTCCGTCCTCGGATCAAGTTCTTCATCACCATGGAAGGGAGAAAGATCTTTGACGTTGAAGATGTCGCTCATGTTGTACATGTCGCGCGGAATGTCGATCTTGTATGCGTTGTTATTGTAGCATGCAAGCACCTTAAAGGGTCCATCCGCTCGTGGTCGAATTTTGGACTTGCGTTCTTGGGGAAAGCGGTCATTGCGAAGGTGTAGCCACACGATATCTCCGGTGTTGAATACCATTGGTTGCTTATTGAAGTTGAGCTTGGTCGCAAGTCGTTGTACTTGGCGCTCGATAGTATGTCTTGTATCTTCATGCATCTTCCTGAGATGAGTCACACGTGCACTTGCATCCAAATTGATGCGCTCTTGTAGTGATAGAGGGAGAATGTCCAATGGGGACAAAGGGTTGAATCCGTAGATGACCTGGAAGGTGGACTTTCCGGTTGTTGAGTGTATTGCTCGGTTGTAGGCGAACTCGGCAATAGGTAGGCACTCCTCCCACTCCTTGATGTTCTTCTTGATGAGTACTCAAAGTAGAGCGGAGAATGTGCAGTTGGTGACTTCCGTTTGGCCTTCGGTTTGTGGATGATACGCCGTGGAGAAAAGTAGCTTGATTCCGATCTTAGCACATAGTGTCTTCCAAAAGTAGCTAAGGAACTTGACGTCGCGGTCCGAGACGATCGTTTTTGGCACTCCGTGTAGACGCAATATTTCCCTACAAAAGAGAGTAGAAACATGTGAAGCATCGTCTATCTTGTTGCAAGGAATGAAATGCGCCATTTTTGAGAAACGGTCCACAACGACAAATACCGAATCTTTCCCATTTCGAGTCCTAGGCAAACCAAGTACAAAGTCCATGCTAATGTCTTCCCATGCTTGATATGGGATTGGTAGAGGCATATAAAGGCCATGGGATTGAGCTTTGGACTTAGATTTGTGACATGTAGAGCATCGGTTGGTGCAGCGGTTGATGTCGCGAAACATCTTGGGCCAAAAGTAGTTCTTCGAGACCGTGGCAAACGTCTTGTCTCATCCAAAATGTCCCATTAAGCCTCCTCCATGAGATTCCTGCAAAAGCAACAAACGAAGAGAAGACTCAGGGATGCAAAGCTTGTTAGCTCTCATAAGATATCCGTCTTTGATGTAATAGCGTTCCCAAGAAGTGTGCGTCAAACACTTGGCATAAGGAGTAGTAAAAGTAGGATCATTCTCATACAAGTCTTTTATATGCTCAAAGCCAATGACATCCAATTCAAGTTGAGTAACAAGCATGCATATGCGGGAAAGTGCATCCGCCACAATGTTTTGTTTACCTTTAATGTACTTGATGACATAAGGAAAAGACTCAATAAATTCACTCCATTTAGCATGACGCTTGTTAAACATGGTTTGTCGCTTAAGAAACTTGAGTGTTTCATGACCAGTATGAACGATAAACTCATGAGGGCGAAGATATTGTTCCCATTCATGCAAAACACGTACTAAAGCATATAGATCTTTGAAATAGATGGGATAATTGAGCTGCACTCTGGAAAGTTTCGCACTAAAGTAAGCTATGGGGCGCTTCTCTTGCGTCAACACACCTCCTATGGCATTACCACTAGCATCGCAATGAATCTCAAAAGGTTTGTCAAAGTTGGGTAAAGCAAGCACGGGATCATGAGTAAGTAAATTCTTAAGCTCATTGAAAGCGGTATCTTGGGATGGTCCCCAAACAAAAGGTGCAATCTTCTTGCTCAAAGCATGCAAAGGCGAAGCAATGGTGCTAGAATCTTTCACAAAGTGACGATAGAAACCCGCAAGGCCAAGAAAGCTACACACTTGTTGCAAATTTGTTGGTTGTGGCCAAGTCTTAATAGCATTGACCTTGGACTCATCAACATGAACACCCTTAGAAGAAATAACAAAACCCAAGAAAACAAGCTTGTCAATGCCAAAAAGACATTTCTCCATATTAGCATAGAGATGCTCTTTTCGAAGAGTTTGCAAAACGGTTCGGACATTGGTGACATGCTCTTTGAGAGACTTGCTAAAAACAAGGATATCATCGAAGTAAACCACAACAAACACACAATGTAAGGGCGAAAGACATGATTCATAAGACGCACAAAAGTGCCCGGTGCTTCCGATAGACCCATAGGCATGACTAACCACTCATATAAGCCAAACTTGGTTTTGAAAGCGGTTTTCATTCATCACCCTCTTGTATGCGTATTTGATAGTAACCACTCTTAAGATCAATTTTGGAAAATATAGTGGCACCACTAAGTTCATCAAGCATATCATTAGGGCGTGGAATGGGATACCTATAATGAATGGTGATAGCATCGATAGGTCTACAATCGGAGCACATGCGAAAGCTAGCTTCTCTTTTTGGCACAAGAATGACCGGGATGGCACAAGGGCTCAAACTTTCAAGCACATGTCCATGGTCTATGAGATGCCTTACTTGCCTTTGTATTTCTTTGATTTCTTCGGGGTTGACGCGGTAGGGAGCTTTGTTCAAGAGTGGTGCTCCGGGGATGAGGTCGATGTGGTGCTCAATGCCTCGTAGTGGAGGTAGTCTCGGAGGTAGCTCGTCGGGGAAAACATCGTGAAATTCTTGCAAAAGAGAAGACAACACTAGAGGAAGAGTGTGAGAAGTGTTAGCTTGTGGTGCATTGTCCTTGCACAGAAGGACGTAGTGTAGGACACTAGATGGGTTCTCACACACTCCTCTAATCTCACTTTTGGTAGCAAATATGACTAAGTTCTTCTTTTTGCTCATCGTGGAGGCATTCGATATGGGCTTGTGGCGCTCACTCTCTTTTTGGTGGCTCACTCTCTCACCCTGATCTCCATGATGGGTGGCTTTCTTGTCGGCGATCACTTCGCTTGGAGACATGGGACGAAGTACATACTCCTTGCCCTTCATCTTGAAGATGTAGTGGTTCATTCGGCCATTGTGAATGACACCTCTATCAAATTTCCATGGCCGTCCAACGAGAAGGTGGCAAACGGTCATTGAAACAACGTCTCACTCCAAAATGTCTTCATAGGCGCCAATTTTGAAGGAGACTTGTACTCGATGCTCGACTTGGATAGTGTCGGAGTCGCTAAGCCATTGCACTTTGTATGGATGTGGGTGCTACTGTCTCGTTTTGGCAGAAGAATGACCGGAACGGCACAAGGGCTCAAACTTTCATGCACATGTCCATGGTCTATGAGATGCTTTACTTGCCTTTGTATTTCTTTGGTTTCTTCGGGGTTGACGCCGTAGGGAGCTTTGTTTGGAAGCGGTCCTCCGGGGATGAGGTTAATGCGGTGCTCAATGCCTCGTAGTGGAGGTAGTCCCGGAGGTAGCTCGTCATGGAAAACATCGTGAAATTCTTGCAAAAGAGAAGACAACACTAGAGGAAGAGTGTGAGAGGTGTTAGCTTGTAGTGCATTGTCCTTGCACAAAAGGACATAGTGTAGGACACTAGATGGGTTCTCACACACTCCTCTTATCTTACTTTTGGTGGAAAATAGGATTAAGTTCTTTTTGTCGCTCATCGTGGAGGCGCTCGATTTGTGCTTGTGGCGCTCACTCTCTTTTTGATGGCTCGCTCTCTCACTATTCTCTCCACGATTGGTGGCTTGCTTGTCAGCGATCACTTGGCTTGGTGACATTGGACGAAGGACGCACTCCTTGCCCTTCATCTTGAAGATGTAGTGGTTCGTTCGGCCGTTGTGGATGACTCCTCTATCAAATTGCCATGAGCGTCTAAGGAGAAGGTGGCAAACTGTCATTGGAACGACATCGCACTCCAAGGTGCCTTCGTAGGCGCCAATTTTGAAGGAGACTTGTACTCGGTGCTCGACTAGGATAGTGCCGGAGTCGCTAGGCCATTGCACTATGTATGGATGTGGGTGCTTCGTCATGGGAAATTGGAGCTTGGATCAAAGTTCTTCACTTGTGAGGTTATGACAACTCCTTCCATCGATGATGACCTTGACGGATCGTCCATTGATGCCGGCCTTGGTGTGGAATATGTGGCATCTTTGGTCTTCTTGTTGGTGATGTTGGAGAGTCAAGACTTTCGAGACAACAAGAGCTGGACTTGAATCTTCATCGCAAAAGACTTGTTCCTCTTCATCGTTCACTTGCCGGTCTATGGCGACTTGCTCAAGAGCGTCCATTTCTCCTTCACTCATCGAGTCATAGGTGTCGTCGTCATTGAGGATCATGGTCCGCTTGTTGGTGCACTCATAGGACTTGTGGCCTCGGCCTCCGCATGTGAAGCATTTGAAGGAACTCGTCTTGACGGTCTCATCGGTGGGGGTTGAGGATGATGAAGCTCTCGTCTTGAAGTTGCTCGTAGTAGGAGGATGACTTGGAGTTGACGAAGCTTTCTTGGAACTCGACTTGTCGATGTTGCTTGTGGAAGGCTTTGTAGACGGTGCTGGAGTCGTTGAAGCTTGGGTGTTGGAGAAGCCGTAGGACTTGGATGAGAACTTGGCATACTTGAAATCGTCTTGCACTTGACATTCTGCCTTTGTAGCTTGATGCACTAGCTCGATGAGGTTCGAGTATGGTTGGAAGTCGGCGATCTTCTTGATAGGATGGTTGGGTCCATTCAAGAAACGTGCCATTGTTTGCTCATCCTCCTCCGTGACATTGGCTCGTATCAGAGCAATCTCCATCTCCTTGTAGTACTCTTCAATGCTCTTGGTTCCTTTCTTGAGTAGTTGGAGTTTATTGAAGAGGTCGCGGTTGTAGTACGTAGGCACAAAGCATGCTCTCATGACATCCTTCATTTGCGCCCAAGTAGTGATGGGTGGTTCACCTCTTGCCTCTCGGTGCTCGATAACTTGTTCCCACCAAATGAGGACATAGCCTTTGAACTCAAGTGATGCCATCACGATCTTCTTCACTTCGTCGTAGTTGTGCAAACGGAAGATTTTGTCAACTTTCAATGCCCATGATAGGTATTCTTCGGGATCGTTGCTTCCGTTGAACTTGGGCATGGTGAACTTGAGCTTTCCGTAGCGTTGCTCTTCATTGTGTTGGGGTCGAGGATGATGACGTCCATGTTGTTGATGATTGTCAAGCTCGTGTCGCTCTTGGTGAGGAGGGTTGTCAACCTCATGTTGCTCTTGTCGTGGAGGATTTCCATTGTCGTCATGCTCTTGATGAACTTGATGTTCTTGGCGAGCTTGTGGAGGAGCTTGTCGAGCTCGAGGAGGAACTTGACGAACTTGACCATGCACGCGAGCTTGAAATCTTCGTTCTTGAATTTCTTCGCGAAGTGCTTCTTCATGTTCACGAGCTTGTCGTCCTCAGTCGGCTTTGGCTTGACTTGAATCTCGGAGGGCTTCTTGCACCGCAAGTGCTTGAGCTTCACTGAGTTGTTGTTCTTGGTGTTGTGCCTCGACATCTTGTGCAACTTGGTGGAGACGCGCTCGCTCTTCCTCTTCATGTTGGCGTTGTCGTTGTCGTTCTTGTGCTAGTGCAAAAGCTTCTTGAGTTTGACGTTGTCGGCACTCTTGAGAGTCGGTGTCGCGTAGAGGATTGAGGCTTGCTTGATGATCGTTGCGCGCAGGACGGCGTAGAGTGTTCGATGTTGGTGTACTTGAGCCGAATAGGGTGAAGTCGGAGTGTCGACTTGAGCGAGTCCTTCTTTATGAAGACAAAGGGGAAGAAGAGCGGTTGAGCAACAAAGCGCGAATCTCGTCCATCCTTGCGTCATTCTCTTGCTTGTGATCGTCGAGCTTGTGGTCTAAGTAGTCCCTTGTATGTTGCTCGGAGAGTCGCAAGTCGGCGGCGAGGTTGTCGATGCGTTCACTCATTGCTTGTTGCTCTTGATGCAAAGCACGTTGTGCACCAAAGAGGTGGCTCTTGGTGACGTAGGAGTTCATGTCGTTGTCGTGCTCAATGAAGAGTGGGTTGATAGAAGTACTTGGTCTATCCATCATTCCAACAAAAAATTGAGTGGTAGAAAGAGAAGAACGAATACCAAATGTACCTTGACCGAAGTTGAAAGTGGATCGATGATCACTCCAATGTAGGACAAGGAAATACCACAATTGGTACCAGCTCTTGTTGGTTTCTCACACCTACACAAGTAAAAGCTTATGGTGGAGCTTGGTTAGGATGGTGGCACAAAATTTGATGCAATTGTAAGTGAGCTTCAATAATGTTGGAAAAGATTCGCAAGATGCAATGTAACAAGTATACCAAGCGTATAAGGTACACGGAAACACACACGCAAAATGATAAGTGGGGTCATGCAACCAAGGATGAGCCAAAATGTGGAATCCACAAAAATGTTGTTGTTGCACAACACTAGAGAGACGCTAGCACGACTGCACAATAGGCGGATACAAGAACTTGTGCACAACCTACTTAGCAAAAATGCAACGACTTCTATCCCAAGTATGTTCTATGCAAGGTGTTTCTATGATATGATCCAAGATAATCGAGTATGACAATCTTAATGTTGTATGATGCTATGGTTCTTGCTTAAAAGCTCTTTGCTTATCTTTCTCTTTTGCTCAAAAGCTTGTTTGGCTCTTTGTTGTTTGAGCTCTTTTGTCATGCAATGCTTGACGAACCAAGATAGCAATTGTGTATGCGATGACAACTTTGTGACATAAGAGACGATACCAAGATATGCAACAATGATGTATGTATGCTATGGGCAGTATGATCATTAATGTGCACAAGTCTCGTTGCTGGCAATACTCAATGGCTAGTCTCGATGGGTAAGCAACGCAAAGGAGTAAGGCTATGATGGCTATCAATGTAATGGAAAGAATGATGTATCACGATACCAAGACGAGGTTACCATTCTTTCATTCCACGTCCGTAAGCATGAATGGATGATGGTGATCCAATCGTGAATATCAAGATGTAGTCGAGGTGGTCGTTGTTGATGAGGCGTCCGTGGCGAAGATGAGCGGCGGTGATGTTGATGTTGAACCGTGCCTAGATAGCCGAAACACAAAAGGATACGGAACCGCAACTCAAATTCTCAAAGCACGAAGTGGCAACACATGTCGAAGTGCAAAACAGGTAAGCAATGGTGGTGGTATGTGGAAGTGGTGATGGTATATGGGTGGTAGGAGTGTGTATGCGGAAATGTGGGGTGGTGGTGGTGACTAAAACTAAAAAAGTTCAGTTTCGTCAGTGAGGGTCGGACGTCCGGGCTGGGCCGGTCGTCCGGTCGTCGGACGTCCGGTGCCTGGGCGAAATTTGGGCACGGGATGAACAACTAGGGTTCATGGTGGAGATGTGGAAATTCGTCGAATCCGGAGGATTTTGTGGATGGAAAGGGTGGAGACAAGGGGAAAAAGCTAAATCCACTCAAAACAAAGAAAATCCACAGATCCAAACCAACAAAAGTTCAACACACCAACAAATCACAAAAAACAATTGGGGCTATTTTTGTGGGGAATTTTCGAATTTGGGACAAAAACAACAAAAACTAGGCTAGCAACACAACGGGGAGGCTCCGAAATCGTGATTGACGTGGCTCTAGATACCAAGATGGTGTAGGGTAGAACCCTAATCGCCCGATCTTTCACGAAAGGAGCGGATCCCGCGACGAACACGAAGAACACAAGGGGAAAACAAGGGGAAACACAAGGAAAAACACGTGATAATCACTAAACCAACACAAGATAGTCACACATGTGCTAGATCCTCGAGTACATAAGGAAAGATACACGATCCACTGACAACTAAGGACAATACAAGGGTAGCCGGTCTTCTCCGTGAGGAGGTCTTGAGTTCTTCCCTAAAAGGGGTCTTGAATCCGCTTGGGGGATCTTCTCCAGTGGAGGCTCGAATCTCCGAGGAGAAGGTAACCAAGTGGATGAGGAAAGCTGATGCGGAGCATCCTACGAGCATCACCATGTCAGGAGTCCATTTGGCAAGTGACACGTGCGACATCTACTTCTCATACCTAAAGGTGAATCTTCCCCTTTACACGTGTTCACTTGACCCCTTCGAGGATGGTATACTACTTGACACCCCTCTCGTGTGCATACATAGGTATTGTCGAAACTTCACGGGTGACTAGGAGGAGTGCAAGCGCCAAGGAACACCTACACCATCCACGAGGGAAGCATGGAAGAGAAGATGGAAGAAGGAGCTGCAAAGTCTACAGCGACCGGACGACCAGAAGCCGACGGACGACCGACGAAGATCGGACGTCCGACAAGTCCCAGGCACCGGACGTCCGATGCTCACCGAAAATCCGGTGCCACCCATCCCGAAGCAAAACGACGAACGTCTGACGCCCTCAGGACGACCGGAACCCCGCGAGCGACCAGACGTCCGACGCCGACCGGATGTCCGACCCTGCCTGTGTGCAGCCGGGCCTTTGGCCTTGTATCTCTCTCCCACTTACCCCTTCATGGCTTAGACTATAAATAGACCTTCCCCTCATATTTTCTAGGGTTAGCATTGGTTTAGCTCATTTTCGAGATAGAGCATTACTCATCCACATCGCATCTACTCCATGAGAGAGACGGCGGCCCCTCTAGGGAGAAGATCCACGTTGGATTCAAGACCTCCTCACGGAGAAGACCGGTTACCTCTTGTATCGTCCGTTCTTTACTTTGGATCTTGTATCTTCCTTTGTGTTCATGGATCTAGCGCATGTGTGATCATACTTGTTGGTTTGAGTGTTCTCTTGTGTTCCCCTTGTATTTTTCCCCTTGTTTCCCTCCTCGTGTTCATCGCGGGATCTGCTCCTTTCATGAAAGATCGGCCTATAGGGTTCCTACCCTACATCATCTTGGTATCAAGAGCCACGTTGATCACGATTTCGAAGCCTCCCCTCTTCGTTTTCTAGCGTAATTTTGTTGTGTTCTTCCCAAATTTCGAAAATCCCCACCAAAAATAGCCCCAATTTTTTTTGTGATTTGTTGGTTTGACGAAGTTTTGTTGGATTTGATCCATAGATTTGCTTGGTTTCAAGTGGATCTAGCATCTCCCCAAGTTTCCCCATCTTTCACCCACAAAATCTCATCAATTTTGACCCCCAAAATCCCCAAATTCCGCCCAAAATCGCGTCCCGAAACTCGCATCTCGCGTTGACCCCGACCCCCGGACAACCAACTCTTTCCGGACGTCCAGAGCCCCTGGAACGACCGGACGTCCGACCTTTTCCGGACGACCGGAACCCCTAACCCAAGCCGAACTTACGGATTTCCGAGCCCGCCCGGATGTCCGGCCCCCGGACATCCGACCTTGTCCGGATGTCCGTAACCCATAAAAACTGATTTCGCTCAAATTTTATTTCGGCCATAACTAATTCATCCAAACTCCGATTTTCGCGTTCATTAGCTCATTTTGAAGCTCTTGACACCCCCCTTTCCACAAAAATACCACCAACATCTTTTGACACCATCAAAGTTTGAAACTTTGGCATCTTTGCCTAGGGTTTCCACCACATCATCCTCTACACCACCACCGACTTCCGCAACCTAACCAATATTGATCCCCATCTCATTAGTGGTTGCTTTATGAGTGATTTAAGTCTCCTAAGGTGTCTAGGCTACTTAGGGACGGTTGCTTCTTCATCAACCACCACCACCACCATAACTTCCGCATAGGCTTGACCACTATACACTCCCGCCACCCCAACTTAACCCAATTTTGTTTGAGTTGTGAGTTGTGTCTCATAAGGTGTTTCGGCTACTTAGGGACCGAGCTTCCAACTCCGACACCGTGTATAGTCCACCACCTTACCCTCCATTTCCGCATTGCATACTCCGCAACCCATCATTGTCATTTCGCAATTCCATTGAGCTCCCACAAAACCACCACCACATTCCCGCTACCACCATTTTGACATTTGACATTTGAGATTTTGAGTTCAAGGTTTTTCCGTTTCCTAAGGTGTTTCGGCTACTTAGGGACGAGTCTCCATCATCTTGGTATCTCCATCAAGATCACCGCCACTCATCATCGCCACACACGGTAACCTCCATATCATCTCGGTATCGTGGTATCCCACCATTGTATATTCCCTTGCCATTGCATTGTTAACCCCTAGCCCATTTTGCATCACTTGCCTATCGAGACTAGCCATTTGAGTATCGCGGCAATGTTACTTGTGCACATTAGTGATCTACACCATACATTGCATACATACCATACCATATTGTTGTCATCTTGGTATCATATCATCCTTTGTTCCACAAGTTTGTTCCCGCATATATACAATTGCTATCTTGGTTTGTGCATTGTGCAAAAGTGGCCTTACAAAAAAAAGCTTTTAAGCAAAAGAGTAATAGCAAAGAAGCCTGTAAGGAATAGCCATAGGATCATACCACATGCATATAAGATTGTCATATCCGTTATCTTGGATCATAACATCGGGAACCATACACATATAGAATACTTGGGATAGAAAGTTTATCCATTTTGCATCTTATTGGTTGTGCACAAGTGCCGTATCCGCCTATAGAGAAATCGTGCTAGCGTCTCTCTTGAGTTGTGCAACATGAGTGTTTTCCGTGGATTCCACATTTTGTGCTCATTCCTTGGTTGCACGACCCCATTTATCTATCCGTGTGTGCGTTTCCGTGTGCCACCCATATTGCTATTGGTCTACTTGTTACACTTGCGAATTTGTGAATCTCTTTCAACATTATTGACTCTTGCTAACATTTTGCATTAAATTTTTGTGCCACTATCCTCACCGAGCTCCACCATAAGCCTTACTTGTGTAGGTGTGAGAAACCGATGAGAATTGGTACCAATTGTGCTATTTCCTTGTCCACATTGGAGTGATCATTGATCCACTTTCAACTTCAGTCAAGGTACATTTGGTATTCGTTCTTCTATTTCTACCACTCACATTTTTTTCTTGGAGTGATGGATAGGCAAGGCATTTCATCTTCGGTCTACAACAACAACGACGATTTCGATGCCACGAACAACTCCAACGACGCCAAGATGCCAGCTCAAATGGAGGAGATCAAAGCCCTCGTCAAGCCTACAAGCGGTCTTCCACATCTTTGAGAAGACGCTCAAGAGCACATGCCTCCGAGCTACCATCTCCGGCAAGGTCACATCGACATCGACACCATCACCACCACGAACATGAAGGTCAAGAGCTCAACGCCAACAACCACTCAACGACTTCACCATCTCCCTTGGCATCTTCGCCAAGCGACTTCAAGGCATCTTTGCCTTCGGATATATGGCATCTTCGCCCACAAGAATCTCAAGAGAAGCTCCCCAAGCTCAAGTCCGCGACTTCCACGAGCTACTACGACCTCGACATCGACCACGCGATTCCTTTCTATGGGACTCAAGAACCCGAGGAGTATCTCGAGTGGGAGCATTTGATGGACGACTACCTCAAGCTATGTCAAGTTCCTCCCGAAGATCAAGTGAAGTGCGCCACAAGGAACTTCCACGACTACGCATCCACATGGTGGCTTCACGCACCTTCGGAGACCTACAACATGTGTTGGCGCAAGACAAAGAGAGCTTTGTGGCGAGATTTTGTGCCTCCAACCTACACGGAACAACTTCAACGCCAATTGAAGAACACCATCCAAGGATCCAACTCCATCAACGAGTACTTCAAGGAGATGAAGATTGCCTTGCGACGAGTCGGCGTGGACGACCCCATTTCGATGAAGTTCCACTTCATGATGGGATTGCACAATGACATCTCCAAGACGATCTTCCTCGAGAACTACAAGTCCCTCGACGACAACTACATTGGTGCTATCAAGGCGACACAAGAACTCATGAAGGCCAAAGATTCTCCACCCCAAGCTCACTTCGCGTTGACCAAGCTCCATGAGAACGAGCATGAGGCTAGTACCACCACGATGTCCAAGCCCGACGAGCTCCAAGAAGATGCTCCCAAGTTCGACTTCACCACCATCCCTCTTTGTGGCATTGATGATGCCGAGTCCTCCATGGCTCTTTTTCAAGACGATGCAGCGACGAGTACGACTACGGAGACCCTCAAGGACCAAGCTTTGGAGGCAAGCGACAAGGTGGCGAGCAAGGATGATGCTTCCATCTTAGGAGGCGAGATGGATGATGTACCATCTTCGGCTTTCATCCATGACGACGGCGATGAGATGGTTGAGCATGGGATTTTCCCTTCGACCACGGTGACGTATAGTGACTTGAGTGACTTTTGCCACCATATTGAGAGTGAGAGTGACTTCACCACTAGCCCCATATATGATGTGTTACCCCAATTCCCATGTAAGGAGAGCCACAACCCCCACCACTTGAGTGAGATGAGTGACTCCACCATACGTGAGATTGAGTGCACCAACCTTGAGGGAGTGAGTGAACCACCACATAGAGAGAGTGTGATAGTTGATAGGGCATGTGAGGCCATTTTCATTTCTAACAACTTGACCTCTACCTCTATTGTGTCTTCTCATTTGGTGCTAGGTCCCATATATGATGATGCGCCGATTCGCGACAACTACGTCCTCCCTTTGGACAAGACGATGGCAATGGTGGAATATGATGCACCCCCCACATGGTTCCATCAAGATGAAGATGACCACCATTTGGTCTTTCCCACCTCACCTACACCACATGAGTGGAATGACAAAGGTAACATAGGTGAAGGTGATGCTCTAGTCCCACTAGTGGACATTCTTGACATTGATTGCTTGCATGATGTTGATCAACCTATTTCCATGCTTCATGCTAGTGTGACTTCCCCATGCGATGATTTACCCATTTATGATGAGTATGATGATTGCCATGTGGAGTCTATTAGTTGTGATGCCATGTTCCATAGGATTTCTTGTGATAATTCTCTCGGTCACATCATGTTTGCCAATCCGCTCGACTTGTCATATGCTATGCATGAGATCAATCATATGTCATATTTGCAATCTCTTCATAGTGACTATGCATATTCTATTAAAATAAACCCAATTTGCACATATGGCATATATGACAAGCCTATGGTTATTGGCATTTGTTTCTCTTGTGATGATATTGACATGCTACATTTGCATCATTTATCTCATATGCCATGCCATAACCACCTAGCTTCGGATATGCATTGTTTTGGATGTTGTCCATTTTCTCCGTATGATGTTTCAAATATTGCACATGTGGAGACCCCCATAGTTTCCTCATACATTTTAGGAGATTGTGATAACTCCCATCCATTGCATGATCCTTGTACTTGTATGCTCAATTTGCATCCCCAACGTGTTATACACAATAACTATTCTTTCATGATGGATGACATGTTCTTATACCATGCATCAAATTTGTTTGAGCGATGCTTATCTTGTGCTAACTTCCACGTGCAAATACACATCATGATGGATGATGTGTACATTTACCACGCGCACAATTTCTTTGGTTTGTGTCTCTTTTGTGTAGGTACCCATGAATACTTGTCAACCTCGCAATCCCATGAGTTGACAAAACAAGCTCTAGAGAGCAATGATGACTTGGGATCCCACGGAGTGTCTTTCCCACCACTCTCTTCATGCAAAGACTTCGCGCATTTCTTCTACATGGCCCTCACTTGGCTATGGGTTGTTGTCCATTATATATCCTTTGCCCATCTTGCCATGTTCACTTTGCATGATATTCTCATTCCTATGCTTTTGCCATGCATTTGTGACCAATTCTTTGCATTACACATGATGATTGATTCTCATACTTGTATGTGTATTTGCAAGCTTGGTGGAGATATTGCTTGTTATTGCCATGTTTGCTTTGTCCCTATGCCTATGATGATACTATGATCTTGCTTTGTGCTCGTGCTTTTGATATGTCACGTGCATTGACTATGCCTACTATTTGCTCACATGACATGATTGCCATGATTTCCTCTAGTATGTTGCGTCTTCGCACTACTAGTTTGCACGACTTGATCTCTATGCTTGCTTATGTTGCATCACCGATGACTCAAACTTGCTCGCTTCATGCGGTTGATGACAACCATCTACATGCTTTGCACGTGATTATTATTGCTTCTTGTCATATCTCTCCATATGTTGCCTCTCTCATGCTAGATGATTTGACATGTATTGAGTGCAACAATGCCCCTAATCTTGATAATGAGTTTGCCCCCATAGCATTCTCACATATATTTGTAGATTTGACATATTTCTTGTGAAGCATGCTTGTCTTACCTCTTTGCACCATATACCTAGTGCCATGAATATAGCCATTATTGCATCATATTATTCATGCACTTGTGCTTCTGATGGTTATGTGCAAGAGAAGAGAACCATCATGATGGATGATGTGTTTATCTAGCATGCACATAAATTCTTTGCTTTCTTTTGTGCATGTGTAGGATACTTGGACCTTGTGTCGACTTTCGCTTCACATGAGTTGACCATTCGAGCTCTTGAGAGCGAGCCTCATACATTCGACCACGACTCGCTTCTCCAACACCTTTCCTACCACTTCGGCATTATGAAGAATGCACAAGGACACGCCTTCAAGGTGACATCTTTCTTGAGCATGGATATTGCGGATCATACTACTTGTGTTGCTTGCACCATGAGACTTATTGTTCATCTTGGACCACTTGATTACACACATGTTAGAGATCTTGCTTCAACTTGTCATTTTCACCGTTCCATGCATCATGATATATATGCCTTGTGTGTTGCATCCAATTCTTGGATTACTTGCTCCTATCACATGTTTGGTTGCAACAATGCCGTTTCTTCACATATGTCGTGTCCCAATGATTGCTACATGCTTGCCTTGATTGCCTCACACATGATGAATACTTGCTCTTTCTATTGTGTTGAGTGCCATACTATCTTCACTACACCCTATGCACATTATGCTTGGATTGTCTTGCACTTGTCCCTTTGTTTAGACACTTTATTTTACTCGGTGTTGTGAATGATTCCTATGCCTACCATCGACCATTTTTCGAGCATTTTATGCATGATTGCTATGAACTTGAGGTTGATGCTTCTTCTCATGTCACACATATTTGCATCACTACCTCACATTCACATGCTTGTACCCATGATTTCTTTGCTTGTGCTAGATTGATATGCTTACATGCCATGTCACAATCCTTTGTCACACCAGATGCTTTGCATGATGACGACACTTGTTTGGTGAATCACCTCTTGAATGCTTCGTTTTGCACTAACGCTAACCACATTTATTTTTCCAAGTGTTTGTTGTCCTTGTTCATTTTGAAGGAATCACTAGACGGTGCGACATTGGAGAGTGCCCACTTCAAGCTTGAAGATGATAACTACGTAGTGAACATCCGCTTCTACACGGCGAAGCCATCTCTTTCCCATGGTGAATTGGTTTTCGATCCAAGGTCGGATCTTTCCCAAGGGAGGGGAGATGATGCGGAGCATCCTACGGGCATCACCATGTTAAGAGTCCATTTGGCAAGTGACACGTGCGACATCTACTTCTCATACCTAAAGGTGAATCTTCCCCTTTACACGTGTTCACTTGACCCCTTCGAGGATGGTATACTACTTGACACCCCTCTCGTGTGCATGCATAGGTATTGTCGGAACTTCATGGATGACGAGGAGGAGTGCAAGCGCCAAGGAACACCTACACCATCCCCGAGGGAAGCATGGAAGAGAAGATGGAAGAAGAAGGAGCTGCAAAGTCTACAGCGACCGGATGACCGAAAGCCGCCGGACGTCCGACCCTCTACAGCCGCTGGACGACCGACGAAGATCGGACGTCCGACAAGTCCTAGGCACCAGATGTCCGACGCTCACCGGAAATCCGGTGCCACCCATCCCGAAGCAAAATGGTGAAAGTCCGACACCCTCCGGACGACCGGACCCCCGCGAGCGACCGGACGTCCGACGCCGACCGGACGTCCGACCCTGCCTGTGCGCAGCCGGGCCTTTGGCCTTGTATCTCTCTCCCACTTACCCCTTCGTGGCTTAGACTATAAATGGACCTTCCCCTCATCCTTTCTAGGGTTAGCATTGGTTTAGCTCATTTTAGAGATAGAGCGTTGCTCATCCACATCGGATCTACTCCACGAGAGAGACCGCGACCCCTCTACGGAGAAGATCCAAGTTGGATTCAAGACCTCCTCACGGAGAATAATATCAAGACCTCCTCACGGAGAAGACCGGTCACCTCTTGTATTATCTGTTGTTGACTTTGGATCTTGTATCTTCCTTTGTGTTCATGGATCTAGCGCATGTGTGATCATACTTGTTGGTTTGAGTGTTCTCTTGTGTTCCCCCTGCGCTTTCCCCTTGTTTCCCTCCTCATGTTCTTCGTGTTCATCGCGGGATCCGCTCCTTTCATGAAAGATCGGCCTATAGGGTTCCTACCCTACATCAAAAGCTCTCACACGAAATATGAGCTAATCCTTTGCTAACCCTAAAAAGGAGGAGGGAGAGGTCTATATATAGTCTTAGTGTAAAAGGGGGCAAAAGGGGGGTACATGTGTCGTGCCCAACACATGGCAGTGCACAGGCGCCGGACGTCCGGGAGTCACCGGTCGTCCGGAGGCTCGCGAGGGTCCGGACGTCTGGTGCTTGTCGGACGGTCGTAGATTCGGCTCGGGTGGACTTCAGTCGGACGTCCGGTCGGGGTCGGATGTCCGGAGCCTGGAGGTCTTCGGTCCTCCGTAGCGCTTCGAAAATTCGTAGTTTTGGCTCGGGTATGGAAGTGTCGGTCATCCGGGGAGGGCCGGACGTCCAGAGCCTGGAGGTCGTCGGACGTCCGGGGTTCGTCGGTCGTCCGGAGCCTGGGGACTTCGAGCAGTTCTTCTTCTTGTCCCGTGAACTTGTCGTCCTCACTATCTAGTCCATTGAATCTAGTTGGTCCGTGCCCTTCCTCTAAGCACCTGATCACACATAGGGTTTCCGCTTGAGTTAGTAGCCAATTCTCATGCATGGTAAGTGGTAGTTCGGAGAGGAGTGAGTTCACCTTAGTTTCGAGAGCTCTTGCACGTGCTCGTGTCATTGGTCCGCTATTCACTTGGTGAGATGATTGTAGGTCCATGGGGATGACCTTGGGATGCTCCGCATCATGGTTCTTCTACAAAGGAGGTCTTGAGTTCTTCCCTAGAAAGGGGCCTTGAATCCATTTGGGGGATCTTCTCCGGTGGAGGCTCGAATCTCCTGGAGAAGGTAACCAAGTGGATGAGGAAAGCTCTCACACAAAATATGAGCTAATCCTTTGCTAAACCTAGCTAGAAGGAATAGGAGGTCTATATATAGTCTTAGTGCAAAAGAGGGGGGCGAAGGGGTACATGGGCTGCGGCCCATCACGAAACAGCACACAGGCGTCGGACGTCCGGGAGTCACCAGTTGTCCGGAGGCTCGCGAGGGTCCGGACGTCTGGTGCCTATCGGACGTCCATAGATTCGGCTCGGGTGATCTTTGGTCGGACGTCCGATCGGGGTCGGACGTCCGGGCGTCGGTCGTCCATTGGATTCCGGAAATCCGTAGATTTGGCTTGGGTGTGGTGGCGTTGGTCGTCCGGAGAGGGTCAGACGTTCGGAGCCTGGACATCGTCGGACGTCCGGTGGCGAGCGGACATCCGGAGCCTTTAGCTTCTTCTTCATCACTTCTTCTCCGTCTTCACGTCCATCTTCCTCTTCTTCTTCTCCTTGCTCCTTAGCTTCTCCATGATACCTGAGTATGCACAAAGTGTCCGTATGAGGTAGTAGCCTCGGTTGTTGTACTTGGGAAATGTGTGAGGAGAGATGTCACCTCGGTTCCAAGAGCTCTTGCACGTGCTCGTGTCATGGGTCTGCTAGGCACTTGGTGAGGCGATGGTAGGTCCATGGGGATGACCTTGGGATTCTTCGCATCATTGCCCCTCCCTTGGGGAAGATCCGTCCTCGGATCAAATTCTTCATCACCATGGTATGGAGAGAGATCTTTGACGTTGAAGATGTCGTTCACGGAGTACTTGTCGCGTAGAATGTCGATCTTGTAGGCGTTGTCGTTGTAGCGTGAAAGCGCCTTGAAGGGTCCATCCTCTCATGGTCGAAGCTTGGACTTGCGTTCTTGTGGAAAGCGGTCCTTGCGAAGGTGTAGCCACACGAGATCACCAATGTTGAAGACCATGGGGTGCTTGTTGATGTAGAGCTTGGTCTCAAGTTGTTGTACTTGGCACGCGATAGTACGTCTTGTATCTTCATGCACCTTCTTGAGATGAGTCACACGTGCACTTGCATCCAAATTGATGCGCTCTTGGAGTGGTAAAGGGAGAATGTCCAATGGGGACAAAGGGTTGAATCCGTACACGACCTTGAAGGGGGATTTTCCTGTTGTTGAGTGTCTTGATCGGTTGTAGGCGAACTCAGCGATAGGTAGGCACTCCTCCCACTCCTTGATGTTCTTCTTGATGAGTACTCGAAGTAGAGAGGAGAGTGTGCAGTTGGTAACTTCCGTTTGGCCGTCAGTTTGTGGATGATACGTCGTGGTGAAGAGTAGCTTGATTCCGAGCTTGGTGCATAGGGTATTCCAAAAGTAGCTAAGGAACTTGACGTCGCGGTCCGAGACGATCGTCTTTGGCACTCCGTGTAGATGCAATATTTCCCTACAAAAGAGAGTAGCAACATGTGTAGCATCGTCTATCTTGTTGCAAGGAATGAAATGTGCCATTTTTGAGAAACGGTCCACAACGACAAATACCGAATCCTTCCCATTTCTAGTCCTAGGCAAACCAAGTACAAAGTCCATGCTAATGTCTTCCCATGGTTGATATGGAATTAGTAGAGGCATATAAAGGCCATGGGATTGAGCTTTGGACTTAGCTTTGCGACATGTAGAGCATCTGTTGGTGAAGCGGTTGACGTTATGAAACATCTTGGGCCAATAGTAGTTCTTTGAGACCGTAGCGAACGTCTTGCCGCGTCCAAAATGTCCCATTAAGCCCCCTCCATGAGATTCCTGCAAAAGCAACAAACGAAGAGAAGACTCGGGATACAAAGTTTGTTAGCTCTCATAAGATATCCATCTTTGATGTAATAGCGTTCCCAAGAGGTGTGCGTCAAACACTTGGCATAAGGATTAGCGAAAGTAGGATCATGCTCATACATGTCTTTTATATGCTCAAAACCAATGACATCCAATTCAAGTTGAGTAACAAGCATGCATATGCGGGAAAAGGCACCGCCACAATGTTTTCCTTACCCTTAATGTACTTGATGACATAAGGAAAAGACTCAATAAATTCACTCCATTTAGCATGACGCTTATTCAACTTGGTTTGGCCCTTAAGGTACTTGAGCGTTTCATGATCGGTATGAATGATAAATTCATGAGGGCGAAGATAGTGTTCCCATTCATGCAAAACGCGGACTAAAGCATAGAGCTCTTTGTCATAGATGGGGTAATTGAGTTGTGCTCCAGAGAGTTTCTCACTAAAGTAAGCTATGGGGCGCTTCTCTTGCGTTAACACACCTCCTATGCCATTACCACTAGCATCGCAATGAATCTCAAAAGGTTTGTCAAAGTTGGGTAAAGCAAGCACGGGAGCATGAGTAAGCAAATTCTTAAGCTCGTTGAAAGCGGTATCTTGGGATGGTCCCCAAACAAAAGGCGCATTCTTCTTTCTCAAAGCATGCAAAGGCGAAGCAATGGTGCTAAAATCTTTCACAAATCTATGATAGAAACCCGCAAGGTCAAGAAAACTACGCACTTGTTGCAAATTGGTTGGTTGGGGCCAACTCTTAATAGCATTGATATTGGACTCATCAACATGAACACCCTTAGAAGAGACAAAAAACCCAAGAAAACGAGCTTGTTAACGCCAAAAAGGCATTTCTCCATATTAGCATAGAGATGCTCTTTTCGAAGAGTTTGTAAAACGGTTCGGACATGGGTGACATGCTCTTTCAGAGACTTGCTAAAAACAAGGATATCATCGAAGTAGACTGCAACAAACACACCAATATAAGGGCGAAAGACACGATTCATAAGACGCATAAAAGTACCCGGTGCTTCCGATAGACCCATAGGAATGACTAACCACTCATACAACCCAAACTTGGTTTTGAAAGCAGTTTTCCATTCATCACACTCTTGTATGCGGATTTGATAGGAACCACTTTTAAGATCAATGTTTTAAAAGATAGTGGCACCACTAAGTTCATCAAGCATATCATCAAGGCGTGGAATGGGATACCTATAGCAACTGGTGATTGCATTGATAGATCTACAATCGGAGCACATGCGAAAGGTACCGTCTCGTTTTGGCACAAGAATGACCGGAATGACAAATGGGCTCAAACTTTCATGCACATGTCCATGGTCTATGAGATGCTTTACTTGCCTTTGTATTTCTTTGGTTTCTTCGGAGTTGACGCAGTAGGGAGCTTTGTTCGGAAGAGGTGCTCCGGGGATGAGGTTGATGCGGTGCTCAATGCCTCTTAGTGGAGGTAGTCCTGGAGGTAGCTCATCGTGGAAAACATCGTGAAATTCTTGCAAAAGAGAAGACAACACTAGAGGAAGAGTGTGAGAGGTGTTATCTTGTAGTGCATTGTCCTTGCATAAAAGGACATAGTGTAGGTGTAAGTGCATCTAGTGCCACCCCTAGTTGGTTTTGGAGTATTGACGACAAACCTAGTTGAGGGACTAATGTGTTTGTGAGAATTGCAGGATAACACAGGTAGAAGTCCCTCATTGATTTGGTTTTCCTACCAGAGATAACCCCTAAAAATGTATGAAGACATTGAAGTCAAAGGTGGTATATGAAGATATTCACATTGAAGACTATGACAAGAGAAGACACCACATGAAGCGTATGGAGCTCGAAGACTTAGATGTTTCGTAGTTCTCTTTCTTCTATGTTGAGTCATAGGAACCACCGTACTATTAAGTGGGGTCCAAGAGAACCAGTTAGAATGACTGAAGTGATGCTTAAAAAAAACCTATGTCTTCGAGTGAAGACTTTGAGAGCGAATCTTGTCCAGAGTCGGGCAAGTCAGCTTTGCTTGAAGCCCAAGTAAAGTTGCCGTGTGAGTTTGAAATCTGACTGTTGGAACACGTGTCAGTTCCTTAGTGACCCAGGGTCATTTCGGACAAATCAGGTCGGGTTGCCAAGTGGCTATAAATAGCCCACCCCCTACAACCATAAACGGTTGGCTGCTCAGATTCAGAGTACGGCTTTTGTCGTTTGAGAGCAACCCACCTCGAAGCCTTTGAGAGAGAATTCCTTGCGAGGATAAAGCCCTAACCACCCAGAGCCAAAGAGAATTAGGCATCACTTAAGTCTTCTTGTCTGTGTGATCTGAAGACTTATTACACTTGAGGACTGTGCATCCTCCAGCCGGTTAGGCGTCGCGTTCTGAGCATCCAAGAGACATTGTGGATTGCCGGTGAACGAAGTCTGTGAAGGTTTGGGAGTCTACCTTGAAGACTTACCAGAGTGATTGGGCGAGGTCTGTGTGACCTTAGCTCAAGGGGAATACGGTGAGGACTGGGTGTCCTGAGCTGCGTGTTCAGGACTGGGTGTCCGGGACTGTGTGTCCTAAGGTTTAAATACCTAGCCGCCCTAACCAGACGTACAGTTGTCACAGCAACTGGAACTGGTCCAACAAATCATTGTCTTCAGCGAGTCACTGGTTTCATCTTCCCTTCCCTTTACTTACTGTTACTCCTTGTGAAGTCATTGTATGTTCGCACTATCTTTTGTCTTCACTGAGTGACTGCGTGTTCTGTGTGGCTTCACAATATCTTCCTACCTGATCCTTACTACATTGCTGCTATTAGTCATTGTGCTTTCACTCTATTGAATACTTGACTATGGCTTGCCTAGTGTAGTCTACCTTCCGCTGCAGGGTAATAGGTTTATTTCTATCGTTTGTCTTCATAACTTCCACGTTTTGAAGACTTTCATAAAAATCGCCTATTCACCCCCCCTCTAGTCGATATAACGCACTTTCAATTGGTATCAGAGCAAGGTGCTCCCTTGTTCTGTGTGATTCGGTTTAACCACCTGGAGTTTTAGCTATGTCGACTGCAGGGATAATTAAAGTCTCCGCTGCGTGCCCCGTCTTCGATGGAACTGAATATCCCTACTGGAAGAATAAGATGCGCATGCATCTTGAAGCCATTGACGTCGACCTATGGTATGTCGTCAAGAACGGCGTTCCCAAGGCTGGAGAAGGTGTCACTGCTGCTGATGTCAAGAAGTTCGTTCAACTGGACTCTACTGCCAAGAATATCATCTGTGGTCATCTGACCAAAGGACAGTATGGCCGTGTGAGTGCTTTGGAAACATCTAAGCTGGTCTGGGACTGGCTCTCCAAGGTCAATGAAGGCGTCTCAACCCAGAGAGATCAGAGAATCAGTGTCCTTCGCAACCTCTTCAACCGCTTCAAGCGAAATGACAATGAGAATGTCCAGCTCACATTTGACCGACTCACTGACATCACAAATGAGCTTCAAGCCCTCGGCGCTACTGAGATCACCAAACATGAAGTCGTCAAGACACTACTGAGATCACTTGATAGTTCGTTTGACACCCTAGCCCTGATGATTCAAGAACGTCCTGATTTCAAGACACTCGATCCGTCTGACATACTTGAGAGGCTCAACACACATGAGTTTCAGCTTTCTGAGAAAAGAGATATCTACGGTCCAAACTATGGGCGAACTCGTGCCTTGAAGGCAAAAGCTGTCTCCTCATCTGAAGAAGAATCTGACAGCAGTTCGGATGATCCTGAAGACATTGGAAGGGAACTTGCTATGCTTGTGAAGAAGTTCCAAAAATTCACCAAGAAGAAAGGTTTCAGAAAGTCTTCCCGATCAAGCTCAAGGAATGATGAAGCTTCTGCTCACGACTACAAGAAGAAAACATGTCACAAGTGCAAGAAACCTGGCCACTTCATCTCTGAGTGTCCACAGTGGGACAATGAGAACAAAAAGAAGAAGAAGAGCAAGGAATATGACTCTGACGACAAGAAGAAGAAGAAATACTCAAAGTCTTCTTCCAAGTCTTCCTCAAAGTCTTCATCACACAAGAAGAGCTCATCTGGCAAGGCACGTGCGTTTGTTGGCAAGGAAATGGATTCAGAGGAGGAGTCCGCTTCTGAGGAGGCGGAGGTGGAGTCTGAGGAGGAGTCCGATTCAGGCGTCGCAAGTCTGGCTACAGCATACGTTGCCAAGTCCATCTTCAACACTGAAGACAATGACTTCATCACCGACACCGATGCAAATGACAAGGACTACTCCGCTTCTACCTACTGCTTCATGGCACGCGGTGCCAAGGTAAACACACGCACTACTCACTATCAAACATCTAGTGACGATGACTCTGATTGTGGTTCAAAACCCAGCTACAAAACACTTGCTAAAATTGCAACTGAACAACAGAAAGCTATGGAACATATTCAAAAACTGTTAGACAGAAGCGATGATCTGTTAGGTGCTGAAATGACTCGATCTGAATCCTTAATTGAAGACATAAAAAATCTTCACGTTAAGTATGAGGAACTTGAAAGTCGTCATGAAACTCTCTCAACAACTCATGAAAAGCTTTCCTATGATTATCTTCAAAGGAAGCAAGATCTTGAGAAATTGAGAGCGGCTCATGAAGATCTTCAAAAGGAAAACGAGTCACTTCGCGCCGAACAGATCAGCTCCGCTCAGGAAGGATTTGAACCACCATGTCTTAAATGCATTGAGCGTGATAATGCTACTACTGTTGCTGAATGTTCTACTGCTGCTACTGTTGCAATATCTTCAACTGTTGATGTGGGAACTAACCCCTCTGCTGAGGATTCCACTGCTATTGCTGATGAGAATGCTAGGTTGAAGACATTGCTTGAAACAGGGATGTACAAAAGTCTTAAAGGGCATCAGACACTATGTGATGTCCTCAAAAAGCAGATTTTGAACCGAAACCCGAGGAAAGAGGGTGTTGGGTTCGTAAGGAAAATGAATGCTGATGGCTCTTACTGGAAACCTGAGCAGTACCCCAAAACCACATGGGTTGCTGCAAAGGAATTTTCAGCAGATCCATCCACTCTATCTGGGTTCACTTGTGCTAACCCCATTGTCATTGATGAATCCTTTGATGCAAACTATAAACTGTTTAAGAATCAGAATGGTGAAGTGTTTGCCAGGTACATTGGTACTAACTGCAGGAATGGACCGCCTATGAAGAAGATCTGGGTTCCGAAAAGGTGTCTGGAGAATCTTCCTGTGAATGTCATCATGACACCTCACGTGAAGAAGACAAACCTCAGACCAAAGGCTTCATACGGTCCAAAGGCTTCATACAGACAGAGGACTCACCTGAGTCGCACTAACGCAAATGTTTTGCAGGGAAACCATACTCAGGCATATGAATATGAGAGCGGTTCATCAAACCGCCATGTTCATAAGACCAAGAACTATTCTGCTTATTCTTATGAGTACTATTGTCCGCCTGCAAGACTGTTTGCTAGGGCTCCAAAGCCAAAGTTCTCAGATGCTGCACTTAGACTTATTGCTTCTAAGCCACCCTTGAAGATGTGGGTGGCTAAGAAAGCTTAACTCTCTTTTGCAGGGAAAGGTCTCCAGCAGAAAACCAAAATCGTCTGACGCTATTGCTGGGGACCTTAAACATCTTGTAGGGCGCAAGATCAAATGCCCGAATGGTCTTACTATGTACTTCGTTCCTGAATCGCTTGCTACTCTCCCTATTAGTCCTAATCTGGATCTAAGCTTTCATAACCCACTGGTTCGTCAAATGTTTTTGCTTCACAATGCTCTTCGTGAAGCCTATCCCCCTAACTGCACTGTAGGGTACGACACCAGCGTCTTCAGAATGGATTATTGATAGTGGGTGTACAAATCACATGACTGGCAAAAGAAGCCTTCTTATGGACTCAACCTTACGTCCATCCGACAAGAGCCACATCACATTTGCTGACACTGGTAAAAGTAAGGTATTGGGTCTAGGTAGAGTTGCAATCTCAAGGGATCAACACATGGATAAAGTCATGCTTGTTGAATCCCTTGGCTTCAACTTAATGTCTGTCTCAATGCTTTGCGATTTAAACATGATCGTAATATTTGGAAAATATCGTTGCCTTGTTCTAATGGAATCTGACAAGTCTCTAGTATTTGAAGGGTATCGAAAAGATGATTTGTACGTGGTAGATTTCTCAGCAGGACCACAGCTTGCCGTATGTCTTCTAGCAAAAGCTTCAGAATGCTGGCTCTGGCATCGGAGGCTTGGGCATGCTGGCATGAGGAACCTCCACACCCTGGCAAAGAAGAAGCATGTCATAGGCATCGAGGGCGTCAAGTTCAAGAAAGATCACTTATGCGGTGCCTGTGAGGCAGGAAAGATGACGAGGGCCAAACATCCCTCGAAGACAATCATGACCACTACTCGACCCTTCGAACTGCTTCACATGGATCTTTTCGGTCCCACTCATTACTCAACTCTTACTACTACTGCTTGTCTCTATGGCTTTGTCATTGTTGATGATTATTCTAGATATACTTGGGTGCACATAATCCTTTACAAGACTGAAGTGCAGGATGTCTTCAGACGCTTCGCCAATCGAGCAATGAACAACTATGGCGCCAAGATAAAGCATATCAGAAGTGACAATGGCACTGAATTCAAGAACACTGGCCTTGATACATATCTTGATACCTTGGGCATCACACATGAATTCTCAGCCCCGTACACGCCACAGCAGAATGGGGTCGTCGAACGCAAGAACAGAACACTCATTGAGATGGCCAGAACGATGCTAGATGAATACAAGACTCCAAGAAAATTCTGGCCTGAAGCCATTGATACTGCATGCCATACAATCAATCGTGTTTATCTTCACAAGCTTCTGAACAAGACATCTTATGAGCTCCTTACTGGCAAGAAGCCAAATGTCAGTTACTTCAGAGTATTTGGCGCCAGGTGCTGGATCAAGGACCCACATCACACCTCAAAGTTTGCACCAAAAGCACATGAGGGTTTTATGCTTGGATATGGAAAGGATTCGCACTCCTACAGAGTCTTCAATCTCTTTCATTACAAAGTGGTTGAAACAGTGGATGTGCGGTTCGATGAGACCAACGGTTCACAAAGAGAGCAACTGCCAAATGTGCTAGATGAAGTTCCATCCAGTGAATCAATCAAGCTAATGGGAACTGGAGAAATTATACCTTCTGAAGCTCATCCTGAAGAAGAACTTATCATCTCAGCACCTGATCAACATGAAGACAATGCTCAGCCTGAAGACATTCCTTCTAACAACGACAATGATCAGCAAGAGCAAAATCTTCGCCCTGTACATCCTCGCGTTGCCAATGAAGTGCAGATTGAAAGAATAATTGATAGCATCAATGCACCCGGTCCACTCACTCGTTCAAGGGCAACTCAGCTAGCAAATTTCTGTGGGCACTTCGCATTCGTCTCAATAACAGAACCCAAGAAAGTTGAAGAAGCCTTCATGGAACCTGAATGGATTCAAGCTATGCAAGACGAGCTTCAACAGTTTGAGCTGAATAATGTATGGGAACTGGTCAAGCGTCCCGATCCTCGGAAGCACAACATAATAGGCACCAAATGGATATACCGCAACAAGCAAGATGAGCATGGTCAAGTTGTCAGAAACAAAGCTCGTCTCGTTGCTCAAGGATATACTCAAGTGGAAGGCATTGACTTCGATGAAACATTTGCTCCTGTGGCTAGACTTGAAGCCATACGCATACTGCTGGCCTATGCAAATCATCACAACATACTTCTTTATCAAATGGATGTGAAGAGCGCCTTCCTCAATGGCAAGATTGAAGAAGAAGTGTATGTTGCACAACCTCCTGGCTTTGAAGATCCAAAACATCCTGACATGGTATACAAGCTCAACAAGGCACTGTATGGCCTCAAACAAGCCCCTCGGGCCTGGTATGACACACTCAAATACTTCCTGAAGAGCAAAGGCTTCATACCTGGTTCTCTCGACCCCACTCTCTTCACGAAGACATATGATGGTGAACTGTTTGTGTGCCAAATATATGTGGATGACATTATCTTCGGCTGCACCAATCAGAAGTACAGTGAAGAGTTTGGATATATGATGCAAGAGCAATATCAAATGTCTATGATGGGAGAGCTGAAGTTCTTTCTCGGTCTTCAAATACGACAGCAACGCAACGGCATCTTCATATCTCAAGAGAAGTATCTCAAAGATTGCCTGAAGAAGTTCGGTATGCAAGACTGCAAAGGCTTCACGACGCCAATGCCAGCCAAGCATCATCTGGGTCCTGACGACAATGGTAAAGAGTTCGATCAAAAGGTATACCGCTCCATGATTGGTTCTTTACTTTATCTATGTGCATCTAGGCCAGATATTATGCTTAGTGTTTGCATGTGTGCTCGATTCCAAGCGGCACCAAAGGAGTCGCATCACTTAGCTGTGAAGCGAATTCTTCGATATTTGGCTCACACCCCAACTCTAGGATTATGGTATCCAAAGGGCTCAGAGTTTGATCTGGTTGGATTCTCGGATGCTGATTATGCTGGTGACAAAGTTGATCGCAAGTCTACATCAGGCACATGTCACTTTCTGGGACGATCACTTGTATGTTGGTCTTCAAAGAAGCAGAACTGTGTATCTCTCTCCACTGCTGAATCTGAATACATTGCTGCTGGATCTTGCTGCGCTCAGCTTCTGTGGATGAAGCAAACGCTCAAGGACTATGGCATTCATCTGAAGCAAGTGCCACTCTACTGCGACAACGAAAGCGCCATCAAGATTGCCAACAACCCAGTTCAGCACTCGAAGACAAAGCACATTGAAATTCGTCATCACTTTCTCAGAGATCATGTTGTGAAGGAAGATATTGATATCATACACGTCAACACTGAAGAGCAATTGGCAGATATCTTCACCAAGCCCTTGGATGAGAAGAGATTTTGCAAGTTACGGTGTGAGCTAAATATCCTGGAATCCTCAAATGTCCTGTGATCAGGCACACATCCTAACCCTTATGCATATTGATGACTTAGATGTGCAACACACGAAGTAAAGTATATCTTCAATCAATGAAGACATACATTCTAAGTGTGAATACATTAATGTGGAATTTGACTTCGGAGCGCCACGATAATTGTGCGCCGTGTCTGGGTCTAATACTTCCTATACGGTGGGTAACGCCACCACCAAATGTTCTATTTTGAAGTGTTTCACTCATGGCGTTACCTTGCTATGTCTTCACATTTGGTTTGGCTTCAATCTCAACATGTCTTCATGATTATCTTCACTATGTTGATTATATATATATATATACTAGTGTTCTGTCCTCTACAGCATTCACTTATAGCTATGTCTTCTTGTTGAATCTTTTGAACTAAGTGAATGTGATCGGACCCTAACCTCTCTATGCTATCTATCTCAAACTCTATCTCTCCAAATCATATGCATTCTATTGAAACTGTCGAATGTCTTCTCTGCGTCCTTGTCAGCAGAAGATACAAAGACAAACCTTAAGTCCACTTTCAATGCTCATTCCTCCACATGAAACCCGGAGAAGTAGGAACGACCACCCGACAATCCAGGCGTGCGTGGGACGTGGAACAAACCCCAAAATTCTGCATGATGGCCACGTGTTCCTCAGATGCGAATCGCCAGGGGCACCTGTGTAATAACGTAGTGCCGCCCCTGTACCTATAAATACACACTTCACGGCGGTCATTATCTCTTCTTCCACTCTCGCACGAACCCTAGCGCCACCGCTAGCCCTCGACGACGCCGGCGACGAAGCGCTTCGCTGCCGCAACCTCTCCGACGCCGTCTTCACGCCGACCGCGGACATCGTCCTCTCCGCCGTCGCCGTAGGTGTCCTCCGTCGCCAAGTTAGGGCACGGAAGATCGAACTGCTCGGCCTCATCTTCCACTCCGTCTAGCAGTTCTTAGTGTGGTAAATAAAACTTCCTTTTTACGGCACCGTTGATCCTATGGCTTTGTCACTTTCTACCACAAGCAGTTTCTATTCACACAAGTTAGATCTCTCTCATACTGCATCTCATAACATGCCTAGTATATTCACTTATGCTTCACAAAGTAGTTAGATTCCTCACTTGTACTGATCTCTGGATTCGTACAAATCTGGAACCAACTCCTTATCTATGAGTGAATGTCTTCGCACGATGAGGTCAATGTCTTCTAAACTGATTTATATTCAAAATCTTCTGAGAATGCATATGACCTCTTCCCCTTCCCTCGCACCTTAATGCTGTCACAGGTACATGTCCGTGGGAGAATCCCTTGGTTCTCATAGTCTGCATTCATTTGCAGAATTCTTACAGCATCATATAAATTCTCCCGAAGCAAGTTCCTGTTTGTCCAGCAAGCGAAAATCTTTGAAGCCTTTGAACGTGTTGAAGCCTTTCAGTTTAAAGTTCATGGCTTCAGAGAAATCAGCAAGGAAGGGTGGCAGAAAGCGTCGTGGAGAAACATCTAGAGATCTGCCAGATGACCTCTCAGAACTGTACAAGACAGATCCTGAAGAGGATTACAATCAGCGCAAGACCCGAATCCAATGGATTCGAAGATATTGGGCAGAACAATGGTTCAAATACCGATTTGTAACCCAGGAATATGCTGAGAAAAATGCCATCAAGAGACCGTGGGGAGACATCCTATACAAGAATCTTCAACCCAGGTCCAGAGATGAAGCCATTGAACAAGGCTTCTATCCCTGCATGGTCCGTGGGCCACAGCCTGTTGATGCACACCCATCGTCACTACTATGGTGTCGTGACGACATTCTGTTCAAGCGCAACTTCCAGTTTGCCCAGAACTCAGCGAAGCAAAACAAGAAGACATTGGGACTAGACTTCAACCCTGGTCCCTCAGCTCCAAGGGCTGATGGCACACGAGATGCAGAACCCAATGTCGTCGGTCCTTTCTACAACCTTGAAGGCCTCATCACCCATATCTTGGTTCAAGGGACTGCAGTGAATGAGCCTGCAGCTGACGCTGAATCAGATGAAGCGCCTGCAGCGCCGAAGCCAAAGAAGTTGAAGAAGCCTAAAGCTTCAAAGCCTGCCCCTTCACCAAAAATCTCACGGGCGAAGCCACTGGCAACTGCACCTCCTGAAGACAGTGTGCAGTCCGAAGATTTATCACGCATCTCCAAGCCCCAGAAGGTCAAGATGCCTCTGCCACACACCGGCCAAGAGCTAACAGCTGCTGCCATTCTGCGCAATGATGCCATTGATCTGTCAAGTGATGAAGATCTTGCAGATGACGCTCTTGAGCAACTCATCAAGAGCAAAGAAGAAGCAGAAATCTTCAATGATCTGCCTCTCTTTGATGTAACAGTCATTCACAACTTCATTGATGAATGGTTTGACACGCCAAACATCAGCTTCGACGATCTCCAACTACCCATTGGCCTCAGTGTCGCCTTCCATGGCGCCATTGCTTCAGAGTTAGCTATCGCCCAGCGCATTGTTGAACTGAAGCAGAAGATTGACTTTGAGAAATCTCAGTTCAAGAAGCATATGGCCAAGCTCAGCGTGCAAGACGTGAAGAATTTCAAGATTATGCTGCACGAGCTCAAGGAAGCCTTTCTAAAGAAACGTGCAGAAGCTCAGGGTTCTCGTGAGCGCATGAAGGTCCTGGCTGATAGGTGTGTGCAAGCCTACAATGAGGCTGAGAAGCGCAAGGCCCTTGGGCGTCCTGGCATCGACCCCAGGATGGCTGCCAAGAAGCAGAAGAAGCCCGCTATGGCTGAACCTGAAGCACCAAGGCAGGAGGCAGATCCCCTTGTCTTCCCAACTAGCATGACTGGCCCGAAGCCAAAGGCCAGGTCAACCGCTTCAGAACTGAAGAAGACCAGGACTGCTGAGGCTGAAGCAAGGAAGAGAAAACATCCTGAAGCCTCTGCTACTGCCCCCGCCAAGAAGAAAAGAATGACCAAGAAGGAACGGGCTGCTCCCACAGAGCCCTTGATTGTTGAACCCATTTCCATGGTTCACCCCGACGCCGATCCACAAGAACGTCAACTGACTGTCCATGAGCCTGCTTTCACAGAGGCTCATGAAGCTGAAGACTTTCCAGCAGCTGATCCCCTCGCTGCTGAGGACATTGGTCACCATGACCATGTTGAAGATGATGCAGCCCTTCCTCAGCTAGAGCACCAACAGGTATCATCGCCTGTGCTCACGCACAGTGAACTCATCAGCATTGGTCGTCCACTGACACCAATAGCACAGGATGCTTCATGGGCGGATCGCCCACAAGAGGAAGAAGACTCTGAGGCCCAGCCAACACAAACTCCACAGGCGTCGCCCGCGTTGCGCAGGCTTCGCAAAGGTCCAAGGCCTCAAGTCTCTGCGTCTGAAGCTAAAACTGCTGAAGACATTCCGGCTGCATCAGCCGATGAAGAAGAAGTACCACAAGCTGCTACTCCCCTGTCCCACCAAGAAGCAGTTCTCGAGGAGAACGTGATCGTAAGCGACCCTCCAGCTCGTCAAGTGGAGGTTGAAAATCTTGCGGCTGCCACCACCAACACCACTGAAGCCACTGACGCTGTCATGGCTGAAGCAAATGTGGAGCCCTCACCAACAAAAGCACCAGAAGTCAGCGAAGCCACTGATCCCGCTGCTTCTGTTCCTGCGTCTGCTGCCGGTCCCCAATTCGACTATCATGTTGAGCACAGGCCTCAGGTACAGAAGCCAATCCCAAGATTGCCAAGGTTCCCAGGTCCTGCATCAGCACCTGGCTCCTTCAATATCAATGGCTTCAGAGCAGACAACACATTCTTCAACAGCTCCAGGAACCCCTACTCCAGGGAAAGAATATCATCTGATCGGTTCTGGAGTTATCCGCAGCGAAGCTATTACTCATGCGTTCTTTACAACCAAGGTCGCATCTTCCCACACAAGCGCCTTGACATTGAAGCAATAGCTGGTCTGCCCTGTCTGGAAGAAGCTCTGGATTGCTTCAAAGAGGTTGGACTGCTGCCGTTCGTCACTGACCAAGAGCATTGGAATGAAGAGTTGCTGCTCCAATTCTATGCCACACTTCACATCCGCGGGTATAGCAGAGATCCGAAGACTTGGGTCCTGGAGTGGATGACAGGAAACGTTCATCACGAAGCCAAAGCCTTTGACATCATTGAGCTCACTGGTTTGCCCACTCCTGGCGATCTCTACGAGCATGGCTGTCAGCTTCATAGTGAAGCTATTGAGAGCATCTTTCAGAAGACTGAACCTAATATGAGTCAGATGCTCAGTATGATGAAGCCATTGCCCCAAGATGCTGCTTATCCCACGGAGTTCTTCGTTGAAGACCTTGAGTATCTGCCAAGAACCATTTATCACATCATAAGGCGAACTCTCTGGCCAATCAAAGGACATTCTCCCCATGCCAAGCTGGAAGGTGCAATGAAGACTTTGGTCTTCTACATTCTTCATGGAAAATGCTTCAATACACAGGATTTCTTCATTCGCCAACTTGCTGCATCTGGCTCTGATCTGTTTGGTTTGAAGTTCTACGCCCCTTGGGTGATGCGGCTGATCAAACTTCACTCCGCTATCTCATATCAGCCCTCGGCCCGCAACCATCGGATCTTTTTGCCTGATGTGGATATGTCTATTGAAGCCATCTATCCTGAGCCTGCCAAGGAACCTCTCAGTCTTCAGAATGCAGAGCATCAAAGTTTCACTCAGAACGTTGAAGGCGTTGAAGCCGTAACTCGTGTGTATCCTTTGGCTGGCACTACACGTGCACCGCATCCTGCTCTCACTGAAGCCACTGACAGTACAACTGCTCCACGACCCAAGAAGCGCACTCGTGTTCTCAACGACCGAGAGCTTCTTGTGGCTCTTCATCAGAAACAGGATAGGCATCATGACTGGCTGAAGCGTCAGATGCAAAGCCTCTTGGTGGATGTTAATCGCATTCGCAATCTTGCCACCAAGAATGCTTTTGTTGCCCATGAAACCTCTCGCCGCACATGGAAAGGGCTAACACTGATGTGTTCTGAAGATGATCTTCAAGAGGATGGCTTCACTGAGCGATTCAAGTTTGACTCCACACCTCCTCGAAGGGCAGTGCTGCGACGAACTCCATCCCTTGAAGACTCTGAGTTCTCTTCCTCTGCTGCAACTGTGAATGCCAGAGTAATCGAGGATGAAGACGATGCTACTTCACCGCCACCTCCTTCAGCACGCTTCGACTCTGCTCCAAGCTCTTCAGCACCGCCAAACACAACCAACGACCCTGCTGCTTCACCTACTCCTCATGGGAACGAGTAGATGCTCTATGTCTTCAAACCTTTTTGGTCCTTACTGACAAAAGGGGGAGAAGCATATGAGGTTGATAGTCTTCAAGCGGGTCCATATGGGCGGGTGCTTTATATTTTGCTTCGTGCTTACAACTCTCGTTTTGCTACATTTGGTTCTTTGAGTTGTAACACTTAAACTCGATGGTCGTCTGCTACTTATTTGCCACCTTGTGTTGCGATGATAAATTCCGCATGTGCGACGATAAATTCCGCACTTAGATCATTCTGCAGACGTCCATTTTCCATTATGCATGTCATTATCTTCATATACTTTCACATGCATAGTGGATTGTCATCATAAGTTGAAGTGGATCTCCACAAGTACAACCTGCCATGTGCATTTGCATTCCAAAAGCAAATTACTTATATGCACATCTTCAGGGGGAGCCCTTGCAACTTATGAAGACAATTCCTTATCCTTTACAATTTCACAGATTATATTCCCCGTTGAAAACTTCAACTAGTTTGTCATCAATCACCAAAAAGGGGGAGATTGTAAGTGCATCTAGTGCCACCCCTAGTTGGTTTTGGAGTATTGACGACAAACCTAGTTGAGGGACTAATGTGTTTGTGAGAATTGCAGGATAACACAGGTAGAAGTCCCTCATTGATTCGGTTTTCCTACCAGAGATGACCCCTAAAAATGTATGAAGACATTGAAGTCAAAGGTGGTATATGAAGATATTCACATTGAAGACTATGACAAGAGAAGACACCACATGAAGCCTATGGAGCTCGAAGACTTAGATCTTTCGTAGTTCTCTTTCTTCTGTGTTGAGTCATAGGAACCACCGTACTGTTAAGTGGGGTCCAAGAGAACCAGTCAGAATGACTGAAGTGATGCTTAAACAAAACCTATGTCTTCGAGTGAAGACTTTGAGAGCGAATCTTGTCCAGAGTCGGGCAAGTCAGCTTTGCTTGAAGCCCAAGTAAAGTTGCCGTGTGAGTTTGAAATCTGACCGTTGGAACACGTGTCAGTTCCTTAGTGACCCAGGGTCATTTCGGACAAATCAGGTCGGGTTGCCAAGTGGCTATAAATAGCCCACCCCCTACAACCATAAACGGTTGGCTGCTCAGATTCAGAGTACGGCTTTTGTCGTTTGAGAGCAACCCACCTCGAAGCCTTTGAGAGAGAATTCCTTGCGAGGATAAAGCCCTAACCACCCAGAGCCAAAGAGAATTAGGCATCACTTAAGTCTTCTTGTCTGTGTGATCTGAAGACTTATTACACTTGAGGACTGTGCATCCTCCAGCCGGTTAGGCGTCGCGTTCTGAGCATCCAAGAGACATTGTGGATTGCCGGTGAACGAAGTCTGTGAAGGTTTGGGAGTCTACCTTGAAGACTTACCAGAGTGATTGGGCGAGGTCTGTGTGACCTTAGCTCAAGGGGAATACGGTGAGGACTGGGTGTCCTGAGCTGCGTGTTCAGGACTGGGTGTCCGGGACTGTGTGTCCTAAGGTTTAAATACCTAGCCGCCCTAACCAGACGTACAGTTGTCACAGCAACTGGAACTGGTCCAACAAATCATTGTCTTCAGCGAGTCACTGGTTTCATCTTCCCTTCCCTTTACTTACTGTTACTCCTTGTGAAGTCATTGTATGTTCGCACTATCTTTTGTCTTCACTGAGTGACTGTGTGTTCTGTGTGGCTTCACAATATCTTCCTACCTGATCCTTACTACATTGCTGCTATTAGTCATTGTGCTTTCACTCTATTGAATACTTGACTATGGCTTGCCTAGTGTAGTCTACTTTCCGCTGCAGGGTAATAGGTTTATTTCTATCGTTTGTCTTCATAACTTCCACGTCTTGAAGACTTTCATAAAAATCACCTATTCACCTCCCCTCTAGTCGATATAACGCACTTTCAGTAGGACACTAGATGGGTTCTCACACACTCCTCTTATCTCACTTTTGGTGGAAAATAGGATTAAGTTCTTTTTGTCGCTCATCGTGGAGGCGCTCGATTTGTGCTTGTGGCGCTCACTCTCTTTTTGGTGGCTCGCTCTCTCACTATTCTCTCCATGATGGGTGGCTTGCTTGTCAGCGATCACTTGGCTTGGTGACATTGGTCGAAGGACGTACTCCTTGCCCTTCATCTTGAAGATGTAGTGGTTCGTTCGGCCGTTGTGGATGACTCCTCTATCAAATTGCCATGGGCGTCCAAGGAGAAGGTGGCAAATGGCCATTGGAACGATGTCACACTCCAAGGTGTCTTCGTAGGCGCCAATTTTGAAGGAGACTTGTACTCGGTGCTCGACTAGGATAGTGTCGGAGTCGCTAAGCCAGTGCACTTTGTATGGATGTGGGTGCTTCTTCATGGGAAATTGGAGCTTGGAGCAAAGTTCTTCACTTGCGAGTTTATGACAACTCCCTCCATCGATGATGACCTTGACGGATCATCCATTGATGCCAGCCTTGGTGTGGAATATGTGGCATCTTTGGTCTTCTTCTTGGTGATGTTGGAGAGTCAAGACTTTGGAGACAACAAGAGCTGGACTTGAATCTTCATCGCAAAAGACTTGTTCCTCTTCATCGTTCACTTGCCCGTGCATGGCGACTTGCTCAAGAACGTCCATTTCTCCTTCACTCATCGAGTCATAGGTGCCATCGTCGTTGAGGATCATGGTCCGCTTGTTGGTGCACTCATAGGACTTGTGGCCTCAGCCTCCACATGTGAAGCATTTGAAAGAACTCGTCTTGACGGTCTCATCGGTGGGGGTTTAGGATGATGAAGCTCTCGGCTTGAAGTTGCTCATAGTAGGAGGATGACTTGGAGTTGGCGAAGATTTCTTGGAACTCGACTTGTCGACATTGCTTGTAGAAGGCTTTATAGACGGTGTTGGAGTCATTGAAGCTTGGGTGTTGGAGAAGCCGTAGGACATGGATGAGAACTTGGCATACTTGAAATCGTCTAGCACTTGACGTTCCGTCCTTGTAGCTTGATGCACTAGCTCGATGAGGTTTGAGTTTGGTTGGAAGTCGGCGATCTTCTTGATAGGATGGTTGAGTCCATTCAAGGAACATGCGATTGTTTGCTCATCGTCTTCCGTGACATTGGCTCGTATCATGGCAATCTCCATCTCCTTGTAGTACTCTTCAACGCTCTTGGTTCCTTGCTTGAGTAGTTGGAGTTTCTTGAAGAGGCCACGATTGTAGTAGGTTGGCACAAAGTGTGCTCTCATGACATCCTTCACTTGCGCCCAAGTAGTGATGGGTGGTTCACCTCTTGCCTCTCGGCGCTCAATAACTTGTTCCCACCAAATGAGGACATAGCCTTGGAACTCAAGTGATGCCATCGCGATCTTCTTCACTTCATCATAGTTGTGCAAACGGAAGATCTTGTCAACTTTCAATGCCCATGATAGGTATTCTTTGGTATCGTTGCTTCCGTTGAACTTGGGCATGGTGAACTTGAGCTTTCCGTAGCATTGCTCTTCATTGTGTTGGGGTCGAGGATGATGACGTCCATGTTGTTAATGATTGTCAAGCTCGTGTCGCTCTTGGTGAGGAGGGTTGTCAACCTCATGTTGCTCTTGTCATGGAGGATTTCCATTATCGTCATGATCTTGATGAACTTGATGTTCTTGTCTAGCTTGTGGAGGAGCTTGTCAAGCTCGAGGAGGGACTTGAGGAACTTGACGATGCACGCGAGCTTGAAATCTTCGTTCTTGAATTTCTGCATGAATTGCTTCTTCATGTTCACGAGCTTGTCAGCCTCGGTCAGCTACGGCTCGACTTGAATCTCGTAGGTCTTGTTGCGCCTTAAGTGCTTGAGCTTCACGGAGTTGTTGTTCTTGGCGTTGTGCCTTGGCATCTTGTGCAACTTGGTGGAGATGCGCTTGCTCTTCCTCTTCATGTTGGCATTGTCGTTGCCATTCTTGTGCTAGTGCAAAAGCCTCTTGAGTTTGATGTTGTAGGCGCTCTTGAGAGTCGGTGTCGCGTAGAGGATTGAGGCTTGCTTGACGACCGTTGCGCGCAGCACGGCGTAGACTGTTCGATGTCGGTGTACTTGAGACGGATAGGGCGATCACTTGGCTTGGATATGGGATGAAGTACATACTCCTTGCCCTTCATCTTGAAGATGTAGTGGTTCGTTAGACCGTTGTGGATGACTCCTCTATCAAATTTCCATGGGCGTCCAAGGAGGAGGTGGCAAACGGTCATTGGAACGACGTCACACTCCAAAGTGTCTTTGTAGGCGCCAATTTTGAAGTAGACTTGTACTCGATGCTCGACTTGGATAGTGTTGGAGTCTCTAAGCCATTGCACTTTGTATGGATGTGGGTGCTTCGTCTTGGGCAATTGGAGCTTGGAGCAAAGTTCTTCACATGCGAGGTTATGACAACTCCCTCCATCGATGATGACCTTGACGGATCTTCCATTGATGCCAGCCTTGGTGTGAAAGATATGGCATCTTTGGTCTTCTTCTTGGTGATGTTGGAGAATCAAGACCCTGGAGACAACAAGAGCAGGACTTGAATCTTCATGGCAAAAGACTTGTTCCTCTTCATCGTTCACTTGCCGGTGCATGGCGACTTGCTCAAGAGCGTCCATTTCTCCTTCACTCATTGAGTCGTAGGTGCCGTCGTCGTTGAGGATCATGGACCGCTTGTTGGTGCACTCATAGGACTTGTGGCCTCGGCCTCCGCATGTGAAGCACTTGAAGGAACTTGTCTTGACGGTCTGATCAGTGGGGGTTGATGATGCTGAAGCTCTCGGCTTGAAGTTGCTTGTAGTCGGAGGATGACTTGGAGTTGACGAAGCTTTCTTGGAACTCTACTTGTCGATGTTGCTAGTAGAAGGCTTGGTAGACGGCGTTGGAGTCGTTGAAGCTTGGGTGTTGGAGAAGCCGTATGACTTGGATGAGAACTTTGCATACTTGTAATTGTCTTGTACTTGACGTTCCACTTTGGTAGCTTGATGCACTATCTCGATGAGTTTCGAGTATGGTTGGATGTCGGCAATCTTCTTGATAGGATGGTTGAGTCCATTCAAGAAACGTGCCATTGTTTGCTCATCAACTTCCGTGACATTGGCTCGTATCATGGCAATCTCCTTCTCCTTGTAGTACTCTTCAACGCTCTTGGTTCCTTGCTTGAGTAGTTGGAGTTTCTTGAAGAGGTCGCGGTTGTAGTAGGTAGGCACAAAGCATTCTCTCATGACATCCTTCATTTGCGCCCAAGTAGTGATGGGTGGTTCACCTCTTGCCTCTCGGCGCTTGATAACTTGTTCCCACCAAATGAGGACATAGTCTTGGAACTGAAAGGATGCCATCGCGATCTTCTTCTCTTCGTCGTAGTTGTGCAAGCAGAAGATTTTGTCGACCTTCAATGCCCATGAAAGGTATTCTTCGGGATCGTTGCTTCCGTTGAACTTGGGCATGGTGAACTTGAGCTTTCCGTAGCATTGCTCTTCATTGTGTTGGGATCGGGGATGATGACGCCCGTGTTGTAGATGATTGTCAAGCTCGTGTTGCTCTTGGTGAGGAGGGTTGTCAACCTCATGTTGCTCTTATCGTGGACCATTTCCATTGTCGTCATGCTCTTGATGAACTTGATGTTGTTCGCGAGCTTGTGGAGGAGCTTATAGAGCTCGAGGAGGAACTTGAGGAACTTGACGATGCACGCGAGCTTGAAATCTTTGTTCTTGAACTTCTTAGCGAAGTGCTTCTTCATGTTCACGAGCTTGTCGGCCTCGGTTGGCTACGGCTCAACTTGAATCTTGGAGGGCTTGTTGCGCCTCAAGTGCTTGAGCTTCACAGAGTAGTTCTTCTTGGCGTTGTGCCTTGGCATCTTGTGCATCTTGGTGTAGACGTGCGCGCTCTTCCTCTTCATGTTGGCGTTGATGTTGCCGTTCTCGTGCTAGCGCAAAGGCCTCTTGGGTTTGGCGTTGTCGACGCTCTTGAGAGTCGGTGTCGCGTAGAGGATTGAGGCTTGCTTGACGATCATTGCGCGTGTCACGACGTAGAGTGTTTGATGTCGGTGTACTTGAGCCGGAGGGGGTGAATTCGGAGTTTCGACTTGAGCGAGTCCTTCTTGATGAAGATGAAGTGGAAGAAGAGCGCTTGAGCAACAAAGTGTGAATTTCGTCCATCCTTGCGTCATTCTCTTGCTTGTGATCGTCGAGCTTGTGGTCGAAGTAGTCCCTTGTATGTTGCTCGAAGAGTCGCAAGTCGGCGGCGAGGTTGTCGATGCGTTCACTCATTGCTTGTTGCTCTTGATGGAAATCACATTGTGCACCAAAGAGGTGACTCTTGGTGACGTAGGAGTTCATGTCGTCGTCGTGCTCAATGAAGAGTGGGTTGGTAGAAGTACTTGGCCTATCCATCATTCCAAGAAAAATGTGAGTGGTAGAAAGAGAAGAACGAATACCAAATGTACCTTGACCGAAGTTGAAAGTGGATCGATGATCACTCCAATGTAGGACAAGGAAATACCACAATTGGTACTAGCTCTTATCGGTTTCTCACACCTAGACAAGTAAAAGCTTATGGTGGAGCTTGGTTAGGATGGTGGCACAAAATTTAATGCAATTGTAAGTGAGCTTCAATAATGTTGGAAAAGAGTCGCAAGATGCAATGTAACAAGTAGACCAAGCAAAGTAGAGTACACGGAAACACACACGCAAAGAGATAAGTGGGGTTGGGCAACCATGAATGAGCCAAATGTGGAATTCACAAAAATTCTCTTATTGCACAACACTAGAGAGACGCTAGCACGATTGCACAATAGGCGGATACGAAGACTTGTGCACAACCTACTAAACAAAAATGCAACGACTTCTATCCCAAGTATGCTCTATGCAAGGTGTTTCTATGCGATGATCCAAGATGATTGAGTATGACAATCTTCATGTTGTATGATGCTATGGTTGTTGCTTAAAAGCTCTTTGCTTATCTTTCGTTTTTCCTAAAAGCTTGGTTGGCTCTTTGTTGTTTTTGCTCTTTTCTCATGCAATGCTTGACGAACCAAGATAGAAATTGTGTATGCGATGACAACTTTGTGACACAAGAGATGATACCAATATATGCAACAATGATGTATGTATGATATGGGAAGTATGATCACTAATGTGCACAAGTCTCGTTGCCGGCAATACTCAAAGGCTAGTCTCGATGGGTAAGCAATGCAAAGGAGTAAGGCTATGATGGCTATCAATGTAATGGCAAGAGTGATATGTCCAATAACAAGGCGAGGTTACCGTTCTTGCTTATGGTATGGTGTCAAAATGGTGGACTGAATACCAAGATTTAGTCGAGGTGGTCATTGTTGATGACGCGTCCGTGGCGAAGATGAGCGGCGGTGATGTTGATGTCAAACCGTACCTAGATAGCCGAAACACAAAAGGATACGAAACCGCAACTCAAATTCTCAAAGCTCGAATTGGCAACACGTGTCGGAGTATGAAACGGGTAAGCAAAGGTGGTGGTATGCGGAAGTGGTGATGGTGTATAGGTGGTGGTGGTGACTAACTAAAAAAAATTCAGTTTCGTCAGGGTTCGTCAGACGTCCGGGCTGGGCCGGTCGTCGGACGTCCAGTAGGGGTCAGACGTCCGGTGCCTGGGTGAACTTTGGGCACAGGATGAACAGCTAGGGTTCGCGGTGGAGATGTGGAAATTCATCGAATCCGGAGGATTTTGTGGATGAAAAGGATGGAGACAAGGGGGGAAAGCTAGATCCACTCAAAACAAAGCAAATCCACAGATCAAATCCAACCAAATTTCAACACACCAACAAATCACAAAAAAAATTGGGGCTATTTTTGTGGGGAATTTTTGAATTTCGGACAAAAACAGCAAAAACTAGGCTAGCAACACAACGGGGAGGCTCCGAAATCGTGATCAACGAGGCTCTTGATACCAAGATGATGTAGGGTAGAACCCTAATCGGCCGATCTTTCACGAAAGGAGCGGATCCCGCGATGAACACGAAGAACACGAGGAGGGAAACGAGGGTAAACACGGGGAAAACACACGAGCGACACTCAAACCAACAAGAATGATTACACAAGTGCTAGATCCTCGAAACACGATAGGAGATACAAGATCCAAAGTCAACAATGGACGGTACACTATAGCCGGTTCTTCTCCAAAGGAGGTCTTGAGTTCTTCCCTAGAAAGGGGTCTTCAATCTGCTTGGGGGATCTTCTTCGGTGGAGGCTCGAATCTCCGAGGAGAAGGTAACCAAGTGGATGAGCAAAGCTCTCACACAAAATATGAGCTAATCCTTTGCTAACCCTAGCTAGAAGGAATAGGAGGTCTATATATTGTCTTAGTGCAAAAGAGGGGGGGCGAAGGGGTACATGGGCTGTGGCCCATCACGAAACAGCACACAGGTGTTGGAGGTCCGGGAGCCACCGGTCGTCCGGAGGGTCGCGAGGGTCCGGACGTCCGGTGCCTGTCGGACGTCCATAGATTCGGCTCGGGTGGTCTTCGGTCGAACGTCCGGTCGAGGTCGGACGTCCGGGCGTCGGTTGTCCGTTGGATTCTAGAAATCCGTATATTTGGCTCGGGTGTGGTGGCGTCAGTCGTCCGGGGAGGGCCGGACGTCCGGAGCCTGGAGATCGTCGGACGTCCGGTGGCGAGCAGACGTCCGGAGCCTGTAGCTTCTCCTTCATCACTTCTTCTTCTCCGTCTTCACGTCCATCTTCCTCTTCTTATTCTCCTTGCTCCTTAGCTTCTCCATGATACCTGAGTATGCACAAAGTGTTCGTATGAGGTAGTAGCCAGGTCTCATGTGCATCAAAGTGGAAATGTGGGAGGAGAGATGTAACCTCGATTTCAAGAGCTCTTGCACGTGCTCGTGTCATGGGTCCGCTAGGCACTTGGTGAGGCGATGGTAGGTCCATGGTGATGACCTTGGGATGCTCCGCATCAATGGGGGTGAATCTTTGCACTCCTCTCACTGTCACCTCAAGCAATGGACATGTGAAGTCAATGCCATGGAGCCAACTACAGATTCCCAAAGGCCACTCAAATGGTCTCGCACGCCTATCATCTTCGACGGAGAGGATCACCCTGACCGCACTACTACGGTAGGTTGTTTGCCGTTGTTGGTTTCTCCTACAATATGCAACCTAAAGGTCACAAAGATGCTAGTTGACGGTGGGGTTAGGCTGAATCTCATATCCCCTAAGGTTGCCAGCAAACTAGAGATCCATGATGAAGAACTCAAATCCACGGGTACATTCCAAGGAATCAACCCCGGCAGAAGCTGACCCAAGTGTAAGATCACTTTGCCCGTGACATTTGGCGGACCGAGAGGGTTGTGTTCAAATTTGTTGAGCTTTCTTTGCCCTACAGTGGGATTCTTGGTCGTCCAACTCTGGCAAAATTCATGGCAGCATCCCACTATTCCTATAGCACTTTGAAGATGTGTTGTAGGGTGGAACCCTAAGTGGAGATATTTCACGAATTGGAGGGGGAATACCCAACAACAAGATGAACACAAGAGGGAAAACAAGAGGAACACTCAAGAACAAGTCCAATCACACATCCACTAGACCAACAAACAAACAAGATCCACAAGGTACAAGAATAATCAAAGAGAAACAAGATACATGGTAGAGTTCATCCCAAATCCTATGAAGGAGATGAGGGCTTGATGATCTAGATAGATCCTTCCCTAGATGGGGGCTTTATCCACTAGGTATATTCTCCAATGGAGGTCTTGTACTCCAATGGAGTCTTCTCTCTCAAGAGGAATCCCACAAGGGGAGGTACATGAGCTAAACTCTAATATCTAGATCTATTCTTAGCTCCCCCCCTAAATGGAGGAGGAAGGAGAGTATATATAGGTCCAATGGATGAAGGGGTAAGTAGGGACGAGATGGGGATACAAGGGCCAAGCCCAACAACCACGCATAGGGGGCCCCGTGTGCACGGGGTAAGTGGAGCCAGTCTGCACGGGGTCCGGCAGGTCCGTGGGCACGGGGGTCCCGTGGGCACGGTACATGCCCGTGCGCACGGGGTCTTCAAGACCGCTAGCTTGAGAGGCCTATGGGCACGGGGTCGGAGGGGCCCGTGCGCACGGGGTCGCCTGGGAGCTGCTGCCTTCTTGTTGGCGCTTCCTTCTCGGCTTCCAGGCTTCCCTTTTGGATGGTGTAGATGTTCTCTTCTTCTTGGACTCCTCCTCGATGAATGTGTAGCTCCGCTCACACCTATGTATGCACACGAGAGAGGGGTCAAGTAGTATACCATCCTCGAAAGGAACAAGTGGACACGTGTAAAGGAGATGATTCACCTTTGTATGTATGAAGTGGATGTGGCACGTGTCACTTTCCAAATGGACTCTTGACATGGTGATGTCCATAGGATGCCCCGCATCATCCCCTCCCCCTTGGGAAAGATCCGACCTCGGATCGAAATCCAAATCACCATGGGAAAGAGATGATGTTGCCGTGTAGAAGTGGATGATCACCAAGCATTCATCATCTTGTAGTTTCAAATGGGAACTCTCCAATGTCGCACCGTCTTGTAATTCCTTCAAAAGGAGCAAAGATAACAAGCACTTGGAAAAACAAATGTGGTTGGCGTAAGAGCAAAACCAAGCATTCAAGAGGTGATTCACCCAACAAGTGTTGTCATCAAGCATAGCATATGGTTTGACAAAGAAGTGTGGCATGGCATTTATGCATATAAGTTGAGCACACGCAAGGACAGCATGGAAACAAGCATGCAAATGGGAGGTGAAGATGCTAATATGTGTGACAAGTGAACAAGCATCTACCTCAAGGTCATATCAAGCATGCCTAAATCACTCAACAAACGGTCTATGGTATGCATAGGAATCATTCACAACACCAAATCTAATAAGATGTCTAAACACATGGGGCAAGTGCAAGACAATCCAAGCATAATGTGCATATGTTGTAGTGAAGATATCATGGCACACAACACAAAGGAAAGCGCAATTTTTTGATATGTGTGAGGCAATCAAGTCAATCATGTGCAAAGCATGGAAATGGATGCCATCAACCGCAAGAAATGAGCAAGTATGAATCATCGGTGATGCAACATAAGTAAGCATATCAATCATGTCATGCAAACTAGTGGAGATAAGATGCAACACACTAGAGGAAATCATGGCAATCATGTCATGTGAGCAAATAATAGGCATATGCATAGGCAATGCACATGACATATCGCAAGAACAAACACAAAGCAAGATCATAGTATCATCATAGGCATGGGGCACAAAGCAAACATGGTAATAACAAGTGATATCTCCACCAAGCTTGCAAATACACATACACGTACTAGAATCAATCATAATGTGTAATGCAAAGCATGGGTCACAAATGCATGGCAAAGGCATAGGAATGAGAATATAATGCAAAGTGAGCATGGCAATATGGGCATAAAGTGAGAAGTGGTAAATAACCCATAACCATGTGAGGGCTGTGTAGAAGAGATGCGCGAAGTCTTTACGTGAAGGGAGTGGTGGTAAGGACAATCCACGGAATCCCAAGTCATCATTGCTCTCTAGAGGTCATTTCATTAACTAATGGGATTATGAGGTTGACGAGTGTTCGTGGGTACCTACACATAAGACACAAATGGAACAAAGTGTGTGCGTGGTAAATGTACACATCATCCATCATGATGTGTATGTGCATGTGAGAGTTAGCACAAGATAAGCATTGCTCGAAGAAATTGGATGCATGGTATATGAACATGTCATCCATCATGAAAGAATAGTTGTTATGTATAACACGATGGGGACACAAATTGAGCAAACAAGTATATGGCACATCAATAGCATTTTTATTCATGGGGAGCATATGGTGCACACAAGTATTGGGATCATGCAATGAAAGGGATGAATCAAAATCTCCTAAAATGTATGAGGAAACTATGGGGGTCTCCTCATGAGCAATATTGGAAACATCATATGGAGAAAATGGATGACATCCAAAACAATGCATATCCGAAGCTAGGTGGCTATGGCATGGCATATGAGATAAATGATGCAAAGGAAGCATGTCAATATCATCACAGAAGAAACAAATTCCAATAACCATAGGCTTGTCATCTATGCCATGTGTGCAAACTGGGTTTATTTTAATATCATATGCATAGTCACTATGAAGAGATTGCAAATGACATATGATTGATCTCATGCATAGCATATGACAAGTCAAGCGTATTGGCAAACATGATGTGACCAAGAGAATTATCACAAGTGATCCTATGCAACGTGGCATCACAACTAATAGACTCCACATGGAAATCATCAAACTCATCATAAATGAGTAAATCATCGCATGGGGAAATCATACGAGCATGAATCATGGCAATAGGGGGATCAACATCATGCAAGCAACCAATGTCATGATACTACACTAGTGGGACTAGAGAATCACCTTCACCTATGGTTCCTTGTTCATTCCACTCAAGTGGTGTAGGTAAGGTGGAAAATACCAAATTGTGGTCATCATCTTCATCTTGATGGAACCATGTGGGGGGTGCATCATAGTCCACCATGGCCATCTACATGTCCAAAGGAAGGACGGAGTCGTCGAGGATCGGCGCGTCATCATATATGGGACCTAGCACCAAAGGAGAAGACACAATAGAGGGAGAGTTTAAGTTGTTAGAAAGCAAAATGGCCTCATATGCCTCATCAACTACCTCAATCTCTCTATGTGGTGCCTCACTCACTCCCTCAAAAAATAGGTGCACTCAAACTCACATATGGTGGAGTCACTCATCTCACTCAAGTGGTGGTGGTGGTGGCTCTCCTCACATGGGAATTGTGGAAATTCATCATATATGGGGCTAGTGGTGAAGTCACTCTCACTCTCAATATGGTGGCACAAGTCACTCAAGTCATCATATGTTGTCGTGGTCAAAGGGAAAATCCCATGCTCAACCGTCTCGTAGTCGTCGCCTTGGATGAAGGCCGAAGATGGCACATCATCACTCTCGTCATGGATGAAGGTCGAAGATGGCACATCACCACTCTTGTCGTCTTGTATCGTGGTCGGTGCGAAGTGAGCTCGGGGTCGAGTAGAGTTGGCCTTCATGAGTTCTTGCTCCGCCTTGAGAGCACCAATGTAGGTGTCGTCGAGGGACTTGTAGTTCTCGAGGAAGATAGTCTTGGAGATGTCGTTGTTCAATCCCATCATGAAGTAGAACTTCATCCAAATGGGGTCGTCCACGCCGGCACGTCACAAGGCTTCCTTCATGTTCTTGAAGTACTCGTCGAGGGACTTGGATCCTTGTATGGTGTTCTCCAATTGGCGTTGAAGATGTTCCGTCTATGTGGAAGGCACAAATTCTCGCCGCATTGTTTTCTTCATCGTGGTCCACATCATGGTGAAGCTTGTTGAAGGTCTATGAAGCTACCATGTCGATGCATAGTCATGGAAGGTACTTCTAGCGCACTTCACTTGATCGTCGAAGGGTACTTGATGTAGCTTGAGGTAGTCATCCATCTTGCACTCCCACTTGAGGTATTCATCGGGGTCAATAGTCCCAAAGAATGGAATCTCCTCGGTGATGTCGACGTCGTAGTAGCTCGAGGGAGTAGTGGACTTGAGCTCGTGTAGTAGGTGAAGATGTCGTACGTCCAAAGGCGAAGATGCCTTGAAGTCACTTGGCGAAGATGCCAAAGGTGTTGAAGAAGTCGTATTCTTTAGGTCGAAGTCGTGGCTCTGTGTAGCCCGTGCGCATGGGGTTGTTGAAGGCCGTGTGCATGGGGTCCCATGTGCACGGGGGTCAAAGGCCCGTGTGCACGGGGTTGGCAGAGCAGCTAACGTGTGCCCTGAAGCTCGCTCTTCATGGTCATGTCGATGTCGATGCTTCTGTGTACTTGCTGAAGATGGTAGCTCGGGAGTCTTTGCACTTGAGCGTCTTCTCGAAGATGAGGAAGATCGCTTGTGGTTCTTGATGAGGGCCTTGAGCTCCTCCATTTGCTTATCCATCTTGGCATCGATGAAGTTCTTTATAGCGTCGAACTTGTCGTGGTGGTTGTAGACCGGAGATGATGTGCTTTGCCTATCCATCACAAGACTCGAGCAAAGGTGAGTAGGAATTGAGATAAATAATACCAAGCTACCTTTTCCCAATGTTGAGGATGTATCTCGTATCACTCAATGTGAGATGAAAGAATAGTGGAATTGGTACCGGACTTGTTCACTGACACCTACAAGTAAAAGCTTATCGAGGGGCTTGGTTAGGACAAGTGGCATAAATTTCATGCAAATTGAAGTCCAAGATATTGTAAATGTTGAAATAAATCCAAAGGAATCAAAATGCAAAGCAAGTGATCACAAATATAGAGGAGGGCAATAAAGAAACACACACGATGGGATAATGGGGCTTGTGCAACTATAGGGATGAGCAATACAAAGTTGCCTAACGAAGACTAAGCTCGTGTTGCACAAACACTAGGAGAGCACTAGCTTGATTGCACACTTGGGCACAATTCACCACTTGGCACCAACCTATATGTATGCAAGCTAAATGTTTCCTATTCCATGTATCCTCATGCACAAGTATCTCTTTTCATGCTCAACTCTTTGCTTATAAGCTTATGATCATCCTTTTCTTGCTTAAAAGCTTCTCTTTTTTGACTTTTTTTGCTCTTCTCTTCCTCTCCACTTTTCTTATTGAGCCTCAACCACACATATGAGATAGGTATCAAAAGATATGCACGAGATCAAGCAATTGCACAATATGATATATCTAATGATGCAACAATATGATATCGTATCACTATGGTGCACAAGTTTTCACGAAGCCCGGCAATACTCGGATAGCTAGTCTCAATAGGTATGAAGGTATTCGCAAATATGGTGGGGCTATCAAGATGTAATGGCAAGGAAGGAAAAGTTTATGACGAAATGGATACCTTCGTCACACTTAACCTTTCACGAAGTCGGGGGTAACCGGCCTTGCTTCCGGTTGAAGATGGTCTCAAAGGATGGATGGTCGTCGTCGATATGGAAGCTCCTGGTGGATGTAGTCGATGGACCGATACAAGTCACTGGTGGTGGATGAAGATGTAACCGTCCCTAAGTAGCCGAAACACGTTAGGAGCCTCAAATCACAAGTCAAACAACCACAAAATGCCAAAAGAACCAAAAAGGGTTAGGTTGCGGAAGTTTTATGCGGTGGTGCGGAAGTTATGGTGGATGGCCTAAGCAAAAGATGCAAAAATGGACAAAATTTGATAGAGTCAAATGGTGGTAAAACCAAGATGAGCAGCTCGGGCACGCCGCTAGCTTTTCAATGAGCCAAATAACACCCAAATTGGAGTTTGGGAGTGGAAGTTATGGCCGAAAACGTAAAATGCACGCGGCTGATTCTAGGAGGGCTGTGCACAAGGGGTCAAAGGCCCGTGGACACGGGGTCCTGTGCGCACGGTACACATACCGAGGTCACGGGGTCACCTGGGACTACGCGGGGGCCCATGGGCATGGGGTAGGCGGAAATTTCATGATTTTCTTGTCAAATTCGAGGGGGAAAGAAAAATTAGGGTATGAGGATGCAAGAGGGCGTAGATCTACTTGCTATACATCAGATCCATGGATCAAAATCAACAAAAACTCACAAAAACTTCAAATCACAAAAAAATTGGTATGGCTATTTTTGTGGGGAATTTTCGAAATTGGGCAAGAACAAGCAAAATTAGGCTAGAAAACAAAGAGGGGACTCCAATTTCGTGATCAACCTGGCTCTGATACCAAGATGTTGTAGGGTGGAACCCTAAGTGGAGATCTTGCATGAATTGGAGGGGGAATCCCCAAAAATAAGATGAACACAAGAGGGAAAACAAGAGGAACACTCAAGAACAAATCCAATCACACATCCACTAGACCAACAAACACACAAGATCCACAAGGTACATGAACAATCAAAGGGGAACAAGATACATGGTAGAGTTCATCCCAAATCCTATGAAGGAGATGAGGGATTGATGATCTAGATAGATCCTTCCCTAGATGGGGGCTTTATCCACCAGGGATCTTCTCCAATGGAGGTCTTGTACTCCAATGGAGTCTTCTCTCTCAAGAGGAATCCCACAAGGGGAGGTACATGAGCTAAGCTCTAATATCTAGATCTATTCTTAGCTCCCCCCTAAATGGAGGAGGAAGGGGAGTATATATAGGTCCAAGGGATGGAGGGGTAAGTAGGGACGAGATGGGGATACAAGGGCCAAGCCCAACAACCACACATAGGGGGGCCCGTGTGCACGGGGTAAGTGGAGCCCGTGTGCATGGGGTATCCAGGGACCTGACGCATGAGCCCGTGTGCACGGGGTCCGGGAGGCCCATGGGCATGGTACACGCCCATGCGCACGGGGTCTTCAGGACCGCCAGCCTGGGAGGCCCGTGGGCACGGGGTCGCCTGGGAGCTACTGCCTTCTTCTTGGCACTTCCTTCTCCGCTTCCAGGCTTCCCTTTTGGATGGTGTAGATGTTCTCTTCTTCTTGGACTCCTCCTTGATGAATGTGTAGCTCTGCTCACATCTATGTATGCACACGAGAGAGGGGTCAAGTAGTATACCATCCTCGAAAGGTACAAGTGGACACGTGTAAAGGAGATGATTCTCCTTTGTATGTATGAAGTAGATGTGGCACGTGTCACTTGCCTAGTGGACTCTTGACACGGTGATGTCCATAGGATGCCCCTCATCAAGATGCCAGGGCCGATGGGCATTATTTCGATCCCATCAGACAGGAAAGATGAAATCATATGTGTGGATCAGATGTATCGGGGTGCACTACCAGCTGAGGCAGCAGAAGCCACAACTCCCGCCAAGGAAACAAAGAAGGAAAAGGAGGCTAGAAGAGATGCCGGCAAGGACTCCGAGAAGTGCACCTCTTCGGAGTGTGCTCCACTAGTTGATGACCTGTCGGAAAGTTCCAATAGAAAGAAACCCAAAGTTGCTTCACCAGCTATGAAGAAGGTCCTGGCAAGGCAGGATGGCGCTGATGGTATGTTCAGCATTAGCACCACCCATGACAACAAATAGGAAAGCGCGCTCATTGCCTTCTTGCGGGCGAATGTCGATGTGTTTGCTTGGCAACCATCTGACATCCCCGATGTTCAAAGGGAGGTAAACGAGCACCACCTTGCTATCTGCCCTCATGCTCGACCTATCAAGAAGAAGGTCAGAAAGCAAGCTTTGAAACAATGACAGTTCATTGCCGAGGAGATCAGGAAACTTGAAGCAACTGGTCTGGTTAGATGATGCGGAGCATCCCACGTTCATCCCCATGTACACTCCGACTACTCTCCAAGCCCCAAGAGGACATATGACGAGACCTCGTACATACACCATTGGATGCAAGGTGAACTCGCTCCTCTTCGAACCATCACTTTCCACATGTGAGACATGGCTACTACCTCATATATATGTGCTATGCATGACCAGGAACAAAGAGGAAGGCCATGGACAAGACGGCGAGGACACCAAGTACAAGAACTACCGAAGAAGCTCCAGCGAGCGGACATCCATACGACACCGGATGAACGGCCTCTCACATCGAGCGGACGTTCGGCCAGGACAGGACGACATGCGACACTGCACACGAGCCAAACCAACAGATGTCCGGCGCCACCGGACGACCGGCGACCGGACGACCGGCCACCTCTGGAAATCCAGTGCCTCCTCAACCGAACTAGATCGAGCGGACGTCCGGCGACTAGCGGACGACCGGTCCCTCTAGAGCCACCGGACGACCGGTACCCACCGGACGACCGGTATCTGCCTGTGCGCAGCCGGGCCTTTGGCCTTGTATCCCTCTCCCACTTACCCCTTCGTGGCTCTAGACTATATATACTCCTCCACCTCCTCCATTTGAGGGTTAGCGTTGGTTTAGCTCATATTTAGAGATAGAGCTACGCTCATCCACTTAGGATCTACTCCTTGAGAGAGACTGCGGCCTCTTCGGAGAAGATCCCTTTGGATTCAAGACCTCCTTGCGGAGAAGAACATCAAGACCTCCTCACGGAGAAGACCGGTTACCTCTTGTATCATCCGTTGTTGACTTTGGATCGTGTATCTTCCTTTATGTTCATGGATCTAGCACATGTGTGATCATATTTGTTGATTTCTCGTGTTCCCCTCGTGTCTTTCCCCTCGTTTCCATCCTCGTGTTCTTCGTGTTCATCGCGGGATCCACTCCTTTCGTGAAAGATCGGGCGATTAGGGTTCTACCCTACATCATCTTGGTATCATGAGCCACGTTGATCACGATTTGGGAGCCTCCCCTCGTTGTTTTCTAGCCTAATTTTCTTGTGTTCTTCCCCAATTTCGAAAATCCCCACCAAAAATAGCCCCCAATTTTTTTGTGATTTGTTGGTTTGATGATGTTTTGTTGATTTTGATCCATGGATTTTCTTGGTTTCGAGTGGATCTAGCATCTCCCAAATTTTCCCCACTTTCCATCCATGAAATCCCATCAAATTTGATCCCAAAATCCCCAATTTCCGCCCAAAATCGCCTTCAAAATCTGAAATTTCGCGTTGACCCTGACCCATCGGACGACCGTCACTTTACAGGACGTCCGGAGCCGCAGGAACCACCGGACGTCCAACCTTACAGGACAATCGGAACCCCCTAACCCGAGCAGAATTAGCGAATTTCCGACCCGACCGGATGTCTGGCGACCGGACGACCATTTTTTCCGGACGTCCGCTACCTGTAGATATCAACTTCGCTCAAATTTTGTTTTGACCATAACTAATTCATCGGGAGTCCGATTTTTGCATTCTTTAGCTCGTTGAAAAGCTCTTGACATCCCCCTTCCCAAAAAAACTACCACCAAAATCTTTTGACTCCATCAAATTTTTGGAACTTTGGCATCTTTGCCTAGGGCTTACACCACATCATCCGCCACACCACCACCGACTTCCGCAACCTAACCAATTTTGTTCCCCATCGCATTAATGGTTGCTTGAGGAGTGATTTGAGTCTCCTAAGGTGTCTAGGCTACTTAGGGACGGTTGCTTCTTCATCAACCTTACCCTCCATTTCCGCATTGCGTACTCCACAACTCATCATTGCCATTCCGCAATTCCTTTGAGCTTCCACACAACCACCACCGCATTCCCGCTACCACCATTTTGACATTTGACATTTGAGATTTTGAGTTTGCGGTTTTTCCGTTTCCTAAGATGTTTCGGCTACTTAGGGACGAGTCTCCATCATCTTGGTATCTCCATCAATATCACCGCCACTCATCATCGCCACGGACGGTAACCTCCATATCATCTCAGTATCGTGGTATCCCTCCATTGTATATTCCCTTGCCTTTGCATTGATAACCCCTAGCCCATTTTGCGTCACTTGCCTATCGATACTAGCGATTTGAGTATTGCCGACAACGTTACTTGTGCACATTAGTGATCTACACCATACATTCTATACATACCATATCATATTGGTATATCATATCATCTCGTGTGCCTCAAGTTTGTTCCCGCATATACCCAATCGCCATCTTGGTTTGTGCATTTCGCATTGTGGCCATATACAAAAAAAGCTTTTAAGCAAAGAAAAAGAGTGAACAAAGAGCTTGTAAGCAAGTGCCATAGCATCATACCACATTGCAAATAAGATCATCTTGGATCATAACACCGGGAGCCATACATACATAGCATAGTCGGGATAGAAGTCCTTGCATTTTTGTCTCCTATAGGTTGTGCACAAGGGTCGTATCCTCCTTTTAAGCAATCGTGCTAGCGTCTCTCTAGAGTTGTGCAACAAGAGCATTTTCCGTGGATTCCACATTTTGAGCTCATTCCTTGGTTGCACGACCCCATTTATCTATCTGTGTGTTCGTTTCCGTGTGCCACATATTGCTATTGGTCTACTTGTTCCACTTGTGAATTTGTGAATCTCTTTCAAATTATTGACTCCTGCTAACATTTTGCATCAAATTTTTTGTGCCACTATCCTCACCGAGCTCCACCATAAGCCTTACTTGTGTAGGTGTGAGAAACCGACAAGAATTGGTACCACTTGTGCTAATTCCTTGTCCACATTGGAGTGATCATTGATCCACTTTCAACTTCGGTCGAGGTACATTTGGTATTCGTTCTTCTCTTTCTACCACTCACATTTTTCTCTTGGAGTGATGGATAGGCAAGGCATTTCATCTCGGGTCTTCCACAACAATGACGGCGTGAACAACTACATCACCAAAGCGTCAATCTTCGATCTACGACGACAAATGGAAGGCGCACAATCAAGATTGCAAGAGCGCATTGAGAACCTCTCCATCGACATTCGCCACTCCGAAGCGAGGAAAAGGGACTACATCGACAACAAGCTTTCCGCACAAAAGGAGGAGCAAGATGCAAGGATGGAGGAGATTCGGGCCTTGATCAATTCTACTTCCCCTTCGTCATCTTCAAGGCGGCGGCGAGCAAATTGATCATCTCCGGAGTGCCCAAGCGACACAAGCGCAAGTCGTCCACGTCCACATCTCCATGGCGACCACCATCACGTTCGTGATCCACCTCGTCGTGAAGGGGAAGTAACCTCCAAGCATCATGTGCACGACGACGACGAACGCCATCGAGCTCAAGCACGACACCGACAACATCATCATGAAGATGCTCGAGATGCACCTACCTACAAGTCCCAACAAGCCCTACTTCACACCAAGTCCAAACTTCATGACCACAAGAGAAGACCGCGAGACAAGCACCACCAAGACGGAGCTACGGCTACACCAACCACTTCGGCATCTTCGCCAAGTGTTATCAAGGCATCTTTGCCTTTGGACGTACGGCATCTTCACCTACTTCTCGTGACTTCACCTACGTTGACATCATCAAGTACAGGGTGACCATCTATGAGCGAGGGTGACACTTCCATCTTCGGAAGCCCCCCAAGCAAGAAGGTCGAGCTAGGGCCATCCCCTTCACTACGAAAAAATACACTTCCGTGATCATACGTGTTTGTCACAGTAGGTCGCATTTTCTATTATGCATGTACATCCATGACGATCTTATGACAGAATCAAGATAGTCATACATGTGCTGTCGTAGAAGTGTTCCATGACATTACCAAAATTATCCTCACGGAAGTGTCCACTTCCATGACGATAAATCCCGCGTCACAGAAGTGCTTTCGTCAAGGGTGACTGACACATGGCATCCACCATAACGGAACGCCGTTAAGCTATCAGGTCGGGTTTTGGATCCGATAACCCGTTAACAGCCTCGACCAATGGGGATTTTCCACGTGTAAAATCATCTTTGGCTGGAGGAAACACGTGTCGGCTCATTGTTGGGACAGATGTTATCCACTCATTGGACAGAAGGCGCCTATGATACATCGACACATGGCACGGCCCAACAGAGGCCCATTCCTGTGAAAAGGCTGGCCTGTTTGACTTGGTCAAAAGGTGGCGGGCCGGCCCATGTAAAGCTTGTTAACGGCATGTTCGCATATAGCCCATTTACAGCCCGCTAACCCAAGGCCCGTTATGCCCTATCCGAATTAGGCCCAGTAGCGTCATCTAGGCCACCCAATATGATTCCAGCCCGTTTTCACTCCTGGCCCATGTATGGCCCATGACGTCTTTCAGCCCATATGAGGCCCTATGCAACTCTTGGCCTATTAACGGCCCGTGGTGAAACTGGCCCGTAATGAATAGTGTATCACTTTACACCCATTAACGGCCCGTGGTGAAACTGGCCCGTAATGAACAGTGTATCATTTTTTACCCATTAACGGCCCGTTATTCCATTGGGCCGTTTCCAGCCCATGTTATCTTTCGGCCTTCTCAGAGCCCATTTATTCTTGCGCTCATTTCCAGCATTCGTTTACTTACGGGCCGTTACTGTCATTTTCTGCTTGTGGGCCAAATTCAGCCCGTGGATACAGTCGGCCCGTTTGTGGTCCGTTGATACGTTGGGTCGTTTTCATAGCGTCATTAAATACGGCCCATGAACGGAGGATTCCAATTCTAGCCCGTTTACGGCCATAATGCGGCCTGTTATTGGCCCGTGTTTGGCCAATCGATCATACTGCCCGTATAAGGCCCATTGACGATACGGCCCGTAGATGGCCCATTGTTTCTATGGCCCGTAGAAGGCCCATTGTTTCTACGGCCCGTAGAAGGCCCACTCTTTCTACGGCCCATAGAAGGCCGACTGTTTCTACGGCCCGTAGGAGGCCTAGTGTCACTACAGTAAATATTAGCCCATGGTTATTGTGGCCTAGTTTAAAAAAATAGGTTATTGCAGCCACTAGGAAACCGCGGAAAAAGAACTGCAATGACTACAAGCAAACAAATAAACAAGACAACAAGGAAATAAATAAGCAAGCAACTTACGCTAGGCTATCACGGCTATCACACATATTACATCCACTGGGCATCAAAGTTCGCCACCAGTGCAAATAAACGCGCCGACAAAAGAATATACAAAACTGAGAGCACTTCAGAAGGCACTAGGCCTGGCCAGGTCGGGCCCCCCAAACAGCAGAAGAAGCTGAGTAGACCTCAGTTGTGTCAACGATAGATGCATCAACACTAGATTTAAGGCATGATGGTGCGCACGACAGTTCTCTGACATCTTCATTGCATCTTTGACTTCAAGTCGGAGCTAAGCTGAAGCAAGCCTTTCCGTTTTAAGTTGAGACTGAAGAAGTCGAACTGATTGAGGCAGCGATTGCACAGAGGTTGTCTCACACCTGATGGTGAGTAGCTTCAACTCACTGTCTTCATCAAGACAGGACCTTGGGGTCATCTCGCTGTCCTCAAGATGGTTTGGCTCACTATCTTCCCTAAAGTTCTGCCTGGCGTAAGAGATACGAGTCTGAAAGAGAAACAAGGAGACACATAACAGGTTTCACAATTATATAAGCAAATAAATGGATCTATTCTGCATAAGGAACATGTTTTTACAACTACAATTTGAAACTGGTAGTTGTTGCAAACATCCAATCAGATGTAAACAGCAAAGCAAACAGCAGTGGAGGAAATGATGCCTATCAAAATCTATACTAGAACAAAGGTTGAAGGCTTGAGAAGGATGAACTTACATTACATGTTAACACGGGCTGGACAAAGCCCTTCTCCATGTTGATGGAAGGATAATTCAATAAATTCCCCAAAGAAAATTCTTTATAAGCGTTGCCATTATTCTACATTTTGCATAGAGTAAATATAGATCAAATAATATTGGAAGAAACAGAGGATAATGAAGCTCAGGTGCAGACTGATGATACATAATCAAATAGCAATTAATTAAGTACAGTGTCACAAGGCAAAAGGGAGAGAGGTACTGACAAGAGCAATGCAGAGCCCATTATTGTTTTGAGGTCGTATGATCCTTTGAGCAAGGAGATTCATCTGAAATTAGTTTTCATACAAGAGAGAAGGTAAGGCACAAGCAGAAATTTAGGAGTTCAAAGGTTGAATTGATATCATAGACAGTACCTGACGCTGGGCTCCCAGCAGTTCTAATAGGGGTTTGGCCACTTGAGTAGGGGGAAAGTGTGGTATAGTTGGGCCTGTGTTTTCTATGGCTGCTGATCTATCTGATTTAACAGGTATCACTACCTTTTCCAAATACCTAGTTTCTACTCCTTGAGGATTTGCACTCACCCTCTTCCTTTTGGACATCTATTACGAAAGAACAACATTTGACTGGAAAAACATTGTGTGACGACACATGGAATAGGTACAGAAAATAGATAGGTATGGCATATACTCATATATGATTCTTAAACTAAGCAGATGGTGTAACAAAGTAGAAGTAATGCAAGAGGTCAGATGCAAAATATGTGCGACCAATACAACTTTGCAAAGTTAGAGCAAGCACCTTGATGGGTGAATAAGATAGGCCATCCTCCACCATGCCAAGTTTGTTAGCCAGTGGATCGTTCCGCAATATTCCTCTCGTGCGCCCATTCTCATATTCATTTTGATAATGTTCAATATCTGACATGCATGAAAACATAAAAACAAGTGACATTTTCTTTATAATGCAGAAGTGATTCTAATCCAATACTGCCTCCCTGTAAACCCCTTTGTGTTATCTCTGCAATTCTTTTAAAAGATGCCATGCATGCTGTAATTTGTTGTGTGCATTAATATAATGTGGCCTACTACTCAAAATATGAGAGCTCCAGAAGTGATGACACTTCACAGATGATAGCTTCCACATATAGTAAAGAAGAACAAGTCGACCTGACCTGGCAGATTCAAAATATACTAAGGGAAAACAACTCGACCTGACCAGTCGACCGCAAGAGAAGAGTATCATCTTAAAGAAGAGCAGAAGAGCAAGCAGATTGAAGATATTACAATTCTTTCAATACAATGTCGGTTGGCCACCCATGATGAACCAGAGCGCACAGAGAAATACTATTCTTTCCGGTCTCTCCATATGTGGCTCACATGCATTTCGAAACTAAAGTAGGAACATTCAGCTAACCAATTAAACATCTCTTAGTTTTACTAATATCAGCAATAATATCAGATATGAATTTGTACAACTAAGATTGTTTAGCTCGATGGGTGGAGCAGTGCTATTACGACACGAACCACGTAGGCTGATTGTGGTCATCATAAAATGGGGAAAAACATAAGCATGATGAGTACAGTGTTGACCGTGGCAGTGGGATGGCAGATCTGAAGCTGCAAACCGCGCAAAGGGTAGTTAGCAACCGATGTTTGCTTTGAAATAACAACTAAGATTTGGTATGGACAAGAAAGTAAGGTCAACAAGTGACAAAGAAATGCAATTATGTTGTCTCTCTATATGTCGCGACATGCATTTGGAAACTCAAGTGGGACCTTTAGCTAACCAATTAAATGTGTCGGTTAAGTAATATCAGTATCATATCACAATCATATTTGAACAACTAAGCTTTCAAATTCTGAGTGTTGTGTTGTTTAGCTTGAAGGGTAGAGTAATGCTTGTACGACAGAAAGCACCTACACAGATCATAGTAGAGTAGATAAAAGGGGAAAACCCTAAGCATCAAGAGAAAAATCAGGAAAGTGGAACTAGCTGGACTAGTGGGTGGCGCACATGCTTTTCGAAACGAATATAGGAACATTAGGTGACCAATTAAACGTTCTCTATTTTAGTGATATGAGCATCATATCAGATTCGTATTTCAACATGTAAGCTTTGGGTTGAGGTCTTGAGGAGCAGTGCTAGCACGACACGAAGCACCTACGATGATGGTAGTGAATATAAAGGGGGGAAATCATAAGCTTTACGAGTATAGTGCTCGTGCCATGGCGGATCTGAAGGTGCAAACTGGACAAAGCTACTTCGCAACCAATGTTTGCTTTCAACTAGCCACTACGATCTGGTATGGAGAAGAAAAGTACAGTAAACAAATTACGATCTATTTTCCGGGTGAGATCAATAACTTAAGCACATATGGAATAGTACCACCTCTCTTGCGACGCCGTGTAGGCCTATGCTGATACGTTGAGGGTGCTGCGGGTGCGATGGTTGTCGGCGGCGGGGAAGAAGACTTTAGACGGCAGACGGCCGGGTCGGGGGATATATCCTGTTGCCGTGGACGAGGCGGTCGTAGGAGCAGCAACAACAAGGTGGACGACAGCGCTGATGAAGCGAGAGGAGGCGATGAAAGGATCCTGTTCCAGCGCCGTGGATGAGAGACGTCCATCTCTTGCAGTGGACGACGGGGTAGGGGTAGCGGCTCCGGCAAGGTGGAGGATGGGGTGGCGGACGGAGGAGGCTGGCCGTAGTGCGGAGGTTGTCGTGCCACCGACGGTGTATGAATGGGGAAATGGAGGGGAGGGGGGATCTCAAACTTTGGGACACGCTTCTCTAAAATGGGGGAAAGTTACGAACTTATCCCCCGTTTAAAATTTCGGACATAGCGTCGGTTGGGGATAGGACGGTAATCTCCCATCTCCCAAATATTTGTCGGTAACTATTTCGGGCAAGGAGAGGGTGTTTTGCCGCCCACGGTTGGCGCCCACGGTGTATGAACGGGGCTGACAGGTAGGGCAGTTGTGTCACGTCTGACGGAAGTTACACATCTGCCCCTATTTAAAATATTAGCCTACATCGATTTCGGACGAGAGTTTGTTCTGCCGCCCACCGTGTATGAATGGGGAAATGGAGGAAGAGACACATGTCTTTCGGACAAGCTTGAATCAAATGTGTTTTGCCGCCCATGTTTGGCGCCCACCGTGTCTAAATGGGCCCAGAGGCCGTCGTGTCACATCTGATTGAAGTTACTAGTCTACCCCTATCGATAGCAGTGTAAATCCGGTTGATAAGGATGTCAAGTGTCAGGGGTAGACAGTAATTTCCATCTCGCAAACACTTGCTTCGGGTAGCCCACAAATTATAGTGGGTGTTCAGCCGCTTCGTTCAAAACTTGGGAGAATTAGCATTCACGTTTGCCCTGGGACCTGGAAAACTAAATTCAAATCCAATTTGTATTCGATTACGAATATCCACAGATAATTATAAGTTTTGTTATTTATTTCTTCAAAACCACAACAAATATTTATTCCACCTTTATATATGATTATGATTTAGAAATGTCGTGATCTTTGAATTCAGTAGGTTGGATACATTGTGAGTCAAACAGTTATTTCATCCAATACAATATGCTGACACGAAAAATAGTTCACCTTATGTCAATCATACAAGTACTGAGGATTACCTCGCCTAAAAAATTTGGATCATTACAACACATGGACAACATAGGGGGTCTCGCAACATAATCCATTCAGAGACATGACACAACATGCAAGTATGATAATCTAATGACAATTTCAACTGGTATCTAAAGAAGAACTAGGATTACCTTGGGCTTCAAATAGCAGAAACAGCAGGACCTCCTCTGTCTTCAAATGCAACATTCTTACTTCCTCTAATTCTTGGGTTGCTTGCATAATGTGTGCCGCTAATTCCGTAATTTCCAGCCTCAAGATAAAGATTACCTCATTCATGGCAGCCACACCATCTCTTTCTGCCTCTAGTAGAGCCTCAAGCACTATAATATCTATGCTCAGACTGCTCTCCGGCGGTGTTGCCTCTGAACTGCTACCATCTGGTAACATGGATGGCGCACTGCTTCCACAAATAGATTCTGGGGCTGTACATTGTGTCCTAGTGTGAACGGCATCCTGAAAGGTTTCCGCTGGACATCACTAAGAGATAGTTATCGTATGATCCAGGCAGTAAGCTTACATGGTAAACGACGGATGAATTATTGCCGAGCATGGCAAACTATATTTAAATGGTTCAAAGCAGCATCAGCCGAAAAGAAATTAAAATGGTAAGATGAAACTAGGGTTGTAAGTGGCAAATAAACGACATCCGCCAGTCCCATCTAGTTAGTTTTTGCTACCTCCCTAGTTCATTTTCCTCAAAAAACAAAAACTCTTTTGAACTATCATACCACTAGTGGACTTTAATCGGGATTAAACGGGACCCAGTTGACATCCCTAGTTGAAAGGGAGTGTACAACCGCTATATTTAAGTTGCCAAGGCATCTAAGCAGTTGAAATAATCTGAGAAAGCACTTAACAGTGTGGCCTCATATAAACTACGAAGACAATCTTGTGATGAAGTTGAGAGGAAAAGTTAAGGACTCAAATGAAATAGGCATGCATTTCTTTACGATAGTACAACAGGCACTACTAACATATTGGCTAACTCAGGTATAGTGTAACACCCCGGATATGATTTACCTAATATGTAATCCAACTCTTGCCGTTTCCGGCGTTAAGTTATTTTATTTTCTCGGGTTCGGGTTTTTGTCTCTGTGTGTTGTTGTCGTTTCCATGCATCTCTTATCATGTCATCATGTGCATTGCATTTGCATACGTGTTCGTCACATGGATCCGAGCATTTTCCCCGTTGTCCGTTTTGCATTCTGGCGCTTCGTTCTCCTCCGGTGGTCATTTCTACCTTTCTTTCGTGTGTGGGGGTTAAACATTTCCGGATTGGACCGAGACTTGCCAAGAGGCCTTGGTTAATACCGGTAGACCGCCTGTCAAGTTTCGTACCGTTTAGACTTCGTTTGATGCTCCAACGGTTAACCGAGGGACCGAGAAGGCCTCGTGTGTGTTGCAGCCCAACACCCCTCCATTTTGGCCCAAAACCCACCAAAACCCTCTCCATCATCTAGAGCGTTCGATCACGATCACGTGGCCGAAAATCGCACCTCATTTGGACACTCCTAGCTCCCTCTATGCCTATAAATACCACACCCGTTCAAAATCCCGGTTCTTCTTCCCCTAACCCTAGTCTCCTCCCACCTCTCGCCGCCGGACGCGTCCGCTTCGGGCCGGATGTGTCCGACCCAGCCGCCGCCGCCACATGGCGCTCTTAGGTTCTCCCTCCGCCCGCGCCCACTTCGCCGGCCCGCAGGGCCCGCGGGAGGCCCTCCTGGCCCGCAGCCTCGCACGCGCCACTTCCTCCGCGCACCGCCATCGTCCTCCCGCGCGGCGAGCCTGCCTCCTCGTCGCCTCGCGCCCGGCCGCCGCAAGCGCCATCGCCGGCGAACTCCGGCCGGCCGCACCTCGCCGGGCTTTGCCTCCTCGTCGCCCCGAGCCACGAAGACCTCCGCCGCCTCTCCCCGCCGTCGCCGGCGGCCCTTCCAACCGGATCCGGGCAGGAGCCGGCCAGATCCGGCCTTTCCTCGCCGACCCCGGCCACCACCGCCTCACCGGAGTGCGTGCACCGCCGCCTCGGTTCGCGGACCCAGCAAACCCTAGATCCAGATCGGTTTCGGAGGTTGTTTTTTTGTCTAAGTCCTCGTCCTTGTTCTTTCTTTAAAGCATATTTCAACGTGCCATAACTTTGCTTCCGTAGATCCGTTTTGGGCATGTAGCATATCAAAATGTTCGCCTCAGAGAGTACATCATTTCATCTCAGTGCATCATTTTCATTAGAGTTCATCTTGATGCCCGAAATGCTGTTGGAAGAGTGCTATTTGAGTTAGTTGTCAGATCTGCTGCTCCAAATAGCTATTTGTCATTTTTGCCATGATTAATATGTGCATGATATGCCCCTGAGCTCTACATATGTTTTTTTATATGCTTTGTCATATTTCCAGAGGTGCAACCCATGTATTTTTGTGATGTGTGTGGTGACTAGCACAAGCTTGCAATGTGGTGCATTCGTTAATGCTGATTTCAGGGACTTAGCAATTACACTAAGTCCTTGGACTGTTTTTATCAATATGCCATATGTTCATGTTGTTTCCTAGTGATCTGTGCCTATTTTGAGGATGATCAGTAAGGATGTTTTGTTAATCTTGTAGTGCTCTATCCATCCATGTCTTTGTTTGCAATTATGGATCACCCTAGATTGACCCAATCGAGCTCTTCTTTTGCTATTTCGTGAATCTGGGCAGATTGTCTACTTGTTAACGATTTTGCCGAGGATGTTGTAGTTGATCCGTGCAAGCTATGTTGTAGTTCTTGCCATGACTAGCTTGTATAATGTGTATTCTTGATGGGTGCATGCTTAGATTGTCATGACTTGCTCTGTAGTGAGTGCATTGAGCTCGTAAACATGTCTACTTGATATCTGATTTGCATGCTCCAGTTTTTCACCATGTCTGTGATCTGATTATGTTTTTGCCATGTTCACAGGCTTGCAATTGTATTTTCTGATCCCTTTTGGCTCAAGGTCACTAAGGGACTTTTGTTAAGCTCTTTGAGTAGCTCCATGCCATGCTTTGCTTTGCCACGTTAAGCTCCTGTAGCATATAGTTTTCTTGATCCAAAGTGTGCTACCTGATCTGAAATTCGAGGCTTGTGTTAATTTCACTAAGTCTGAAATCTGTTTATCAATTGCACTTTTTCCATGCTTGTTTGAACCTGTTAATGGATGAATTCGCCGTAGCTCAGTGTTCATATTTTGTTAAGCATCATGAATGGATCCCTGCCATGTATTTTGTTGCCATGTTTGGGTGCTGTAGCATGTTTAACTTGTTGCATTTAGATGGCTACTTGCTGTTTATCGCAGACCGGTGCCATATTTGAATTGCTTGCCATTTCCAAACCGTGCATCCGATTCCGGCGTTCTTTATATCGATTTCAACCGAAATCACCTCACATTTCCAGTGGCACACTTGGATTTCCATGTTGAGGCCAGGTTCATTCATTCCTTGTCAAATCTTGCATATGCATCACATACCGCATCCCGCATAGCATACCATGTTTGCATCATGTTTTTGAGCTTTGCACGTGGTTGATTGCTTTCCTTGTGCTTGTTTGTCTTGTTTGGGTAGAGCCGCGAGATGAGTTCGCTTATGAGGAGCCCGTTGAGTTTGCTTTCGAGGATCCAGTCAACTCTGACAACTTTGCAGGCAAGATGATCATACCCTCGAAATCACTTCTATCTTTGCTTTGCTAGATGCTCGCTCTTTTGCTATGCCTATGCTACGATGCCTACCACTTTCTTATCATGCCTCCCAAATTGCCATGTCAAACCTCTAACCCTAAATGTCCTAGCAAACCGTTGATTGGCTATGTTACCACTTTGCTCAGCCCCTCTTATAGCGTTGCTAGTTGAAGGTGAAGATTGGAGACCGTTCCTTGTTGGAACATTGTTTACTTGTTGGGATATCATTATATTATCTTGTTATCTTAAAGCATCTATATACTTGGTAAAGGGTGGAAGGCTCGGCCTCTCGCCTAGTGTTTTGTTCCACTCTTGCCGCCCTAGTTTCCGTCATATCGGTGTTATGTTACCGGATTTTGCGTTCCTTATGTGGTTGGGTGATAATGGGAAACCCCTTGACAGTTCGCCTTGAATAAAGCTCTTCCAGCAATGCCCAACATTGGTTTTACCATTTGCCACCTAGCCTTTTTCCCTTGGGTTTTGCGGACTCAAGGGTCATCTTTATTTTAACCCCCCCCCCCCCCCCCCGGGCCAGTGCTCCTCTGAGTGTTGGTCCAACCGAGCAATGTCCGGGGCTACCAGGGGCAACTCTGGGATGGCCTACCTGACCTCTTGCTCATCTGGTGTGCCCTGAGAACGAGATATGTGCAGCTCCTATCGGGATTTGTCGGCACATCTGGGTGGTGTTGCTAGATTTGTTTTAACTTGTCAAAGTGTCTTGCAGAACCGGGATACCGAGTCTGATCGGAATGTCTCGGGAGAAGGTATATCTTTCGTTGACCGTGAGAGCCTGTCATGGGCTAAGTTGGGACTCCCCTGCAGGGATTTGAACTTTCGAAAGCCGTGCCCGCGGTTATGGGCAGATGGGAATTTGTTAATGTCCGGTTGTAGATAACTTGAACCTAAACTTAATTAAAATGAATCAACTGTGTGTGTTACCGTGATGGTCTCTTCTCGGCGGAGTCCGGGAAGTGAACACGGTGTTGGAGTAATGCTTGCTGCAGGTTGTTCTCTAGTTATTCGTCCGTGCTTTGCCTTCTCATCTCGCTCTCTTTTGTGAGCAGGTTAGCCACCATATATGCTAGTCGCTTGCTGCAGCTCCACATATTACCTTACCTTACCTATAAGCTTAAATAGTCTTGATCGCGAGGGTGAGAGATTGCTGTGTCCCTGTGGCTCATAGATTACTTCCAAACCAGATGCAGGGCCAGACGACTCCGTTCCAGATGATGCGCTTGAGCTCAAGTGGGAGTTCGATGAAGCTTCCCGTCGTTACTATGTGTCTTTCCCTAATGATCAATAGTGGTGCCCAGTTGGGGCGATCGGGACCGTGTCGCATGTTGGGTTGATCTTTTATTTTGGCACCGTAGTTGGGCCATGAGTGTTTGGATGATGTAATGCTATTTATGTACTTTGTTTGACGTGGCGAGTGTAAGCCAACTATGTACCTTCCCCTCTTATTATCTATTTACATGTGATGTTGTCAAGATTACCTTACTTGCGACATTGCTTTCAATGCGGTTATGCCTCTAAGTCGTGCTTCGACACGTAGGAGATATAGCCGCATCAAGGGCATTACAAGTTGGTAATCAGAGCCTTCCCCGACCTTAGGAGCCCCCACTACTTGATCGTTTTTTTAGCAGTCGTTGTTGAGTCTAGAAAAATGTTTTGAGTCAATTAGGAATTATATATCGGAGAGTTTAGGAATTCTTTTTACTCCCCAGTCTCCTCATCGCTCTGGTAAGGCATCCTGACATAGAGTTTTGACTCTTCTCTTCTCAAATTTAACTAAAAAAATTAGGATCACGCGGGTATCTTGGAATCGTTCCGATGGATTTGTGACGAGAACATTGTTCTTGGTGCCTCCTGTCATTTAGGGGTTGTGGCAGTGTCCCGGGGAGTTGAGCTCCGAGGTGTTGTCATCACAATTTTATCGTTGCAATTCTGGAATACCTGAGTTTAGTACACCGACATCGAAAATCTCTTTTATGCAGTTGTTGGTGAGATAACCTCGACGCCACCTAGTACTGGGGCGGGAGTTCGGGAGTATTGCCATAACTTGTATAACGGATGCTTTTCGAAGGTTGAGGTAGATGGTTTCCGAAGTTTTTCTCGGTTATGTGTTGAAGGATGGATACAGCTAGATGTAGGATTTGCTAGATTTGGGTGAGATATTATGCTTCCCCTGTATCCCCAACACTTGATTGCATAACCGGAAAGGTTCGGGAGTTTCATTGGTGGAATTCTTGTAGCTCTAGCTCTTCTTCCACGGATATTTGGTTTGAGATTGGGATTTCTTACCGAGTATTTGTTCTTGTTCCGTACCTTGTTGATTTATTCCTCTACCTAAATTCTAAGTGGCTTCACAATTTATGGATATGTGACCATTTCAAGTGGAATGCATTCATTCACTTTGTTCGGATGTGAAGACTATATGTTGCAATTTCAACCCGCTTGATTCAGCTTCAATTTTATCTGTCGATGTGCTAACGGATGTCACCCTCTTTAGGATGGATCCCGCTAAGAGCAGCAATCAGAATCAGAATCAGGATCCGCCACCACCTCCCCCTCCTCCGGAGGCATGGCAAGCTGTGATGGCCGCTACCAATGCAAACATGCAGTTGATCATGCAAATTCTTCAAGAGCGCAATCAAGCGAACCAAGGCAACCAAGGAAATAATCAGAATCACTTTGCTACACTCAACCAGTTCCTGGCTAACCAGCCAAAGACATTCAGCAATTGTGTTGAGGCAACTGATGCTGACAATTGGCTCGTGGACTTGTGCAAGCATTTCGAGTGCAGTAACGTCAGGCCTGAGGACTTTGTCAAGTTCACTTCCTTTCAACTCAAAGACCAAGCTGCAGAATGGTTCCAACAGTACAAAGATTCCAGAGGAGGCCGTGTGATTACCTGGGATGAATTCCGTCAAGACTTCAAAGCTCATCATATTCCTTAGAGCGTGGTTGAAAGCAAGCGTGAGGAATTCCGCAACCTGAAGCAAGGCTCTTTGTCTGTCTATGACTACAACAAGTTGTTTCAGAAGCTCGCCCGCTTTGCTAAGTAGGACGTCCCTGACGAGAAGAGCATGATATACCAGTTCAGGGGTGGTCTCAGAGAAGAAATCCAGCTAGCTCTTGTTCTCTTTGAGCCCTTGAGGTACGATGAGTTCTACAACATGGCATTGAAGTAAGAGGCTGCTCAACTGAAGTGTGATGCTTCCAAGAAGCGAGTCAGAGATGCTACTCCTTCTTCCTCTACTCAAGTGGCCAAGCAGCAGAAGTATTGGCTTCCTCCTCCTCCGTTCCGTCAGCCGTATCAGAAGAGCAAAGGTGGCAGTGGATCTTCCCACCCACCCAACCCTGGCTTTCAGAACAAGACTTCATGTCAAGCTCCAAGATCGAGTGCTCTGTATCACCGTCCGCTTTCAGAGGTCACGTGCAACAAGTGCCAACAGAAGGGTCACTATGCCAACAAATGCTTCAATCATAGGCATCTCCCTCCTCCTCCTCCTGTGAGATCGGCAAGTACAGCTATGGTCAAGCATAACCCCAAGTCTGCTAAGGTCAACTTGTTGAACGCAGCTCAGGCAGAGGACTCGCCAGATGTGATTATGGGTAACCTTCCTGTTAATGACATTCCCGCAAGAGTTCTTTTTTATACTGGTGCATCTTTATCATTTTTATCGAAGCCTTTTGCATCCATGCATGATGTGCATATTATTGATTTGCCTAAGCCGATAGCGGTTTCTTCTCCGGGTTTGTTCATGAACACCAAAATGTTGGCTCCGGATGTTACTATCACGCTGGGCGATTACAAGTTTCTTTCTTCTCCAATGGTCCTTGGCAACTCGGATATTGATCTTATTCTCGGAATGGATTGGCTTTCTAAGCACAAGGCGCATCTTGATTGTGCTGCCAGACAGATTCAATTGACTCATTCATCTGAGGATGTAATTGTCTTTGCCGCTCGTGATGATTCAATCCGTCTATTTTCTTTCAATGAGAAGGGTGAACTGGATGCCATCTCGCAAATTCCAGTCGTTTGCGAATATCAAGATGTCTTTCCAGAAGAGCTTCCAGGAATGCCTCCGCACTGGCCAGTTGAATTCGTCATCGATCTTGAGCCTGGCACGGAACCGGTTTGCAAGCGTCCTTACAAGCTCGGACCTGAAGAGTTGAAGGAGCTGAAGAAGCAACTCGATATTCAAGAGCGAATGGGTGTCATCCGACCTAGTTCCTCTCCGTGGGGTTGTGGTGTTCTTTTTGTGAAGAAGAAGGGTGGAACGGACCGACTTTGTGTTGACTACCGTCCATTGAACAAGAAGACTATCAAGAACAAATACCCACTTCCCAACATCAACGAGTTGTTCGAATAACTCAAAGGTGCCCAAGTATTCTCCAAGCTTGATCTCCGCATGGGTTATCACCAGATTCGAATCCGTGAGCAAGATATTCCCAAGACGGCTTTCAGGACAAACTATGGTTCATATGAATACACTGTCATGTCTTTTGGCCTCGTCAACGCTCCTCCGACTTTCTCTCGCATGATGAAATTCATCTTCAATGCCTACACAAATGACTTTGTTTTGGTCTATCTCGACGGCATTCTGGTCTTTTCGAAGAACAAGGAAGATCACGCCAAGCACTTGCGTTTGGTGCTTGATAAGCTCAGGGAACACCAGTTCTATGCCAAGCTCTCAAAGTGCGAATTCTGGCTCGATGAGGTTCTTTATCTTGGGCATATCATCTCTGCCAAGGGCATTGCGGTGAATCCTGAGAAGGTGTCTGCAATTGTGAATTGGGAACCACCTCAGAACGTGAAGCAACTCCGTAGCTTCCTCGGTCTCGCAAGCTACTGTCGAAGGTTCGTTGAGAAGTTTTCTAAGATCGTGAAGCCTCTTTCAAATCTTCTCCAGAAGCACGTCAAGTATGTTTGGTCTCCGGAATGTGACATCGCTTTCAACACTTTGAAAGAGAAATTGGTCACTGCTCCAGTTCTGACTCCTCCTGATGAATCCAAACCGTTTGAGGTCTTCTGCGATGCCTCTCTTCAAGGTCTTGGTGCAGTGTTGATGCAAGAGAAGAAAGTTGTGGCTTATACCTCTCGCCAGTTGAAGCCCAACGAGAAGAACTACCCCACTCATGACCTCGAGTTGGCGGCAGTTGCACATGCTCTTTTGACTTGGAGACATCTCTTACTGGGAAGAAAAGTGGACATCTTCACTGACCACAAGAGTCTCAAGTACATCTTCACTCAGCCTAATCTCAACCTCAGGCAAACTCGATGGGTCGAAATGATTCAAGAGTATAATCCAAGTATCGAGTATACTCCAGGCAAGGCCAATGTGATTGCTGACGCATTGAGCAGGAAGGCTTATTGCAACAGCCTGATTCTCAAGCCTTATCAACCCGAGCTTTGTGAAGCTTTCCGCAAACTCAATCTGCAAGTTGTTCCTCAAGGTTTCCTCGCCAACCTTCAAGTCTCTCCTACCTTGGAAGACCAGATTCGTGAGGCTCAACTTCTTGATGCTATGGTGAAGAAGGTGAAGATTGGGATTGCCAAGAGTCAACCCAAGTACAAGTGCTACCGCCTTAATGACAAGGATACTCTCTTCTTCGAGGATCGTATTGTTGTGCCCAAAGGTGATCTTCATAAAGTTATCATGAACGAGGCTCACAATTCACTCCTCTCCATCCACCCTGGGAGCACGAAGATGTATCAGGACCTTAAGCAGGCTTATTGGTGGACCCAAATGAAGCGCGAGATTGCTCAGTTCGTGAATGAGTGTGATGTCTGCAGAAGAGTGAAGGCAGAACACCAAAGGCCAGCTGGTCTCCTCCAACCTCTTGCCATTCCATAATGGAAGTTTGAACACATTGAGATGGACTTCGTGACTGGGTTTCCAAAGTCCAAGCGTGGCAATGATGCTATATTCGTTGTCATCGACAAACTCACTAAAGTGGCTCACTTTCGGCCTATCAAAGAGTCTATCACTGCAGCTCAATTGGCGGAGCTGTATACCTCTTGGATTGTCTCTCTGCACGGTATTCCACATGTGATCTCTTCATACCGTGGCAGCATCTTTACCTCCAAGTTTTGGGATTCTTTTCAGAAGGCCATGGGCACCAACATCCGCTTCAGCACAGCTTTCCATCCTCAAACTAGCGGTCAAGTCGAGCGTGTCAACCAGATTCTTGAAGATATGCTCAGGGCTTGTGTGATCTCCTTCGGCATGAAGTGGGAGGATTGTCTTCCATATGCTGAATTCTCCTACAACAACAGTTTTCAAGCAAGTTCGAGCAAGGCCCCATTCGAAATTCTGTATGGCAGGAAGTGCAGTACCCCTCTCAACTGGTGTGAAACCGGTGAACGTCAACTTCTTGGAAACGACTTGATCACAGAGGCAGAAGAAATGTGTAAAGTCATTCGAGATAACCTCAAAGCAGCGCAATCGCGCCAGAAGAGCTACTATGATAGTAAGCACCGTGATTTGGCTTTCGAGATCGGAGATCATGTTTACCTTCGTGTCTCTCCTATGAAAGGTACTTGTCGTTTCGGTATCAAAGGGAAGCTTGCCCCTAGATACGTGGGACCTTTCAAGATCGTCAGCAAGAGAGGCGATCTCGCCTATCAACTCGAGCTTCCTTCAAACTTTGCAAATGTGCATGACGTGTCCCATGTCTCTCAGCTCCGCAAGTGTTTCAAGACACCTGACCGCACCGTCAACTTCGAAGACATTGATCTCCAAGAAGATCTCTCTTATCGTGAGCACCTAGTTGTTATTCTTGAAGAGACTGAACACAAGACTCGTAATAAGTCAATCAAATTCCTCAAAGTCAAGTGGTCACACCATTCCGACCGTGAAGCCACCTGGGAACGCGAGGATCACCTCCGTTTTGAGTACTCGGCGTTCTTCTAGTCCTAGATCTCGGGACGAGATCCTTTCATAGTGGTGGAGTGTTGTAACACCCCGGATATGATTTACCTAATATGTAATCCAACTCTTGCCATTTCCGGCGTTAAGTTATTCTATTTTCTCGGGTTTGGGTTTTTTTCTCCGTGTGTTGTTGTCATTTCCATGCATCTCTTATCATGTCATCATGTGCATTGCATTTGCATACATGTTCGTATCATGCATCCGAGCATTTTCCCCGTTGTCCGTTTTGCATTCCGGCGCTTTGTTCTCCTCCGGTGGTCATTTCTACCTTTCTTTCGTGTGTGTGGGGGTTAAACATTTCCGGATTGGACCGAGACTTGCCAAGCAGCCTTGGTTTACTACCGGTAGACCGCCTGTCAAGTTTCGTACCATTTGGACTTCGTTTGATGCTCCAACGGTTAACCGAGGGACCGAGAAGGCCTCATATGTGTTGCATCCCAACACCCCTCCATTTTTTCCCAAAACCCACCAAAACCCTCTCCATCATCTAGAGCGTTCGATCACGATCGCGTGGCCGAAAACCGCACCTCATTTGGACACTCCTAGCTACCTCTATGCCTATAAATACCACCCCCATTCGAAATCCCGGTTCTTCTTCCCCTAACACTAGTCTCCTCCCACCTCTCGCCGCTGGACGCGCCCGCTTCGGGCCGGACGTGTCCGACCCAGCCGCCGCCGCCACGTGGTGCCCTCCAGTTCGCCCACCGCCCGCGCCCACTTCGTTGGCCGGCAGGGCCCGCGGGAGGCCCTCCCGGATCGCAGCCTCGCCCGCGCCGCTTCCTCCGAACGCCGCCATCGTCCTCCCACGCGGCGAGCCGCCCTCCTCGTCGCCTCGCGCCCAGCCGCTGCAGGCGCCATCGCCGGCGAACTCCGGGTGGCCGCACCTCGCCGGGCTTTGCCTCCTCGTCGCCCCGAGCCGCGAAGACCTCCGCCGCCTCTCCCCGCTGTCGCCGGCGGCCCCTCCAACTGGATCCAGGCAGGAGCCGGCCAGATCCCGCCTTTCCTCCCCGACCCCAGCCACCACCGCCTCACCGGAGTGCGTGTGCCGCTGCCTCAGTTCGCGGACCCAGCAAACCCTAGATCCGGATCGGTTTCGGAGGTTGTTTTTTTGTCTAAGTCCTCGTCCCTGTTCTTTCTTTTAAGCATATTTCAACATGTCGTAACTTTTCTTCCGTAGATCCGTTCAGGCCATGTAGCACATCAAAATGTTCGTCTCGGAGAGTACATCATTTCATCTCATTGCATCATTTTCATTTGGGTTCGTCTTGATTCCCAAAATGCTGTTGGAAAAGTGCTATTTGAGTTAGTTGTCAGATCTGCTGCTCCAAATAGTTATTTGTCAGTTTTGCCATGATTAATGTGTGCATAATATGCCCCTGAGCTCTACATATGATATGCTTTGTCATCTTTCCAGAGGTGCAACCCATGTATTTTTGTGATGTGTGTGGTGACTAGCACAAGCTTGCAAAGTGGTGCATTCGTTAATGCTGATTTCAGGGACTTAGCAATTCCACTAAGTCCTTGGACTGTTTTTATCAATATGCCATATGTTCATGTTGTTTTCTAGTGATCCGTGCCTCTTTTGAGGACGATCAATAAGGATGTTTTGTTAATCTTGTAGTTCTCTATCCATCCTTGTCTTTGTTTGCAATTATGGAGCAACCTAGCTTGAGCCAATCGAGCTCTACTTTTGCTATTTCGTGAATCTGGGCAGATTGTCTACTTGTTAGCGATTTTGCCGAGGATGTTGTAGTTGATCCGTGCATGCTATGTTGTAGTTCTTGCCATGACTAGCTTGTATAATGTGTATTCTTGATGGGTGCATGCTTAGATTGTCATGACTTGCTCTGTAGTGAGTGCATCGAGCTCGTAAACATGTCTACTTGATATCTGATTTGCATGCTCCAGTTTTTCACCAAGTCTGTGATCTGATTATGTTTTTGCCATGTTCACAGGCTTGCAATTGTATTTTCTGATCCCTTTTGGCTCAAGGTCACTAAGGGACTTTTGTTAAGCTCTTTGAGTAGCTCCATGCCATGCTTTGCTTTGCCACATTAAGCTCCTGTAGCATATAGTTTTCTTGCTCCAAAGTGTGCTACCTGATCTGAAATTCGAGGCTTGTGTTAATTTCACAAAGTCTGAAATCTGTTTATCAATTGCACTTTTGCCATGCTTGTTTGAACCTGTTAATGGATGAATTGGCCGTAGCTCAGTGTTCATCTTTTGTTAAGAATCATGAATGGATCCCTGCCATGTATTTTTTTGCCATGTTTGGGTGCTGTAGCATGTTTAACTTGTTGCATTTAGATGGCTACTTGCTGTTTATCGCAGATCGGTGCCATATTTGAATTGCTTGCCATTTCCAAACCGTGCATCCGATTCCGGCGTTCTTTATATAGATTTCAACCGAAATCACCTCAACTTTCCAGTGGCACACTTGGATTTCCATGTTGAGGCCAGGTTCATTCATTCCTCGTCAAATCTTGCATATGCATCACATACTGCATCCCGCATAGCTTTGCACGTGGTTGATTGTGTTCCTTGTGCTTGTTTGTCTTGTTTGGGTAGAGCCGGGAGACGAGTTCGCTTACGAGGAGCCCGTTGAGTTTGCTTTCGAGGATCCAGTCAACTCTAACTTGCAGGCAAGATGATCATACCCTCGAAATCACTTCTATCTTTGCTTTGCTAGATGCTCGCTCTTTTGCTATGCATATGCTATGATGCCTACCACTTGCTTATCATGCCTCCCAAATTGACATGTCAAACCTCTAACCCTCCATGTCCTAGCAAACCGTTGGTTGGCTATGTTACTGCTTTGCTCAGCCCCTCTTATAGCGTTGCTAGTTGCAGGTGAAGATTGGAGACCGTTCCTTGTTGGAACATTGTTTACTTGTTGGGATATCATTATATTATCTTGTTATCTTAAAGCATCTATATACTTGGTAAAGGGTGGAAGGCTCGGCCTATCGCCAAGTGTTTTGTTCCACTCTTGCCACCCTAGTTTCCGTCATATCGGTGTTATGTTCCCGGATTTTGCGTTCCTTACGCGGTTGGGTGATAATGGGAAACCCCTTGACAGTTCGCCTTGAATAAAGCTCTTCCAGCAATGCCCAACATTGGTTTTACCATTTGCCACCTAGCCTTTTTCCCTTGGGTTTCGCGGACTCAAGGGCTATCTTTATTTTAACCCTCCCCCCCCGGGCCAGTGCTCCTCTGAGTGTTGGTCCAACCGAGCGATGTCCGGGGCTACCAGGGGCAACTCTGGACTGGCCTACCCGACGTCTTGCTCATCCGGTGTGCCCTGAGAACGAGATATGTGCATCTCCTATCAGGATTTGTCGGCACATCTGGTTGGTGTTGCTAGATTTGTTTTAACTTGTCGAAGTGTCTTGTAGAACCGGGATACCGAGTCTGATCGGAATGTCTCGGGAGAAGGTATATCTTTCGTTGACCGTGAGAGCTTGTCATGGGCTAAGTTGGGACTCCCCTGCAGGGATTTGAACTTTTGAAAGCCATGCCCGCGGTTATGGGCAGATGGGAATTTGTTAATGCCCGGTTGTAGATAACTTGAACCTAAACTTAATTAAAATGAATCAACTGTGTGTGTTACCGTGATGGTCTCTTCTCGGCGGAGTCCGGGAAGTGAACACGGTGTTGGAGTAATGCTTGCCGCAGGTTGTTCTCTAGTTATTCGTTCATGCTTTGCCTTCTCTTCTCGCTCTCTTTTGCGAACAGGTTAGCCACCATATATGCTAGTCGCTTGCTGCAGCTCCACATATTACCTTACCTTACCTATAAGCTTAAATAGTCTTGATCGCGAGGGTGCGAGATTGCTGAGTCCCTGTGGCTCACAGGTTACTTCCAAACCAGATGCAGGGCCAAACGACTCCGTTCCAGATGATGTGCTTGAGCTCAAGTGGGAGTTCGATGAAGCTTCCCGTTGTTACTATGTGTCTTTCCCTGATGATCAGTAGTGGTGCCCAGTTGGGGCGATCGGGACCGTGTCGCATGTTGGGTTGATCTTTTATTTTGGCACCGTAGTCGGGACATGAGTGTTTGGATGATGTAATGCTATTTATGTACTTTGTTTGACGTGGCGAGTGTAAGCCAACTATGTACCTTCCCCTTTTATTATCTATTTACATGGGATGTTGTGAATATTACCTTACTTGCGACATTGCTTTCAATGCGGTTATGCCTCTAAGTCGTGCTTCGACACGTAGCAGATATAGCCGCATCGAGGGCGTTACATATAGCATAACAACAAATAAGCATTCGAATCAAGCAATATAGCAAAGCAGACAACTGAACTATTTGTAATTCGGTAGGATTACACGTTGAGGGCACAAGCCAAGAAAGCAGCCCACGCGCATTACATTTCACATGTACTAAAACACACTGGCTTACCATATGTTGCTGTGAAGCCTAGCTGCTGTTGCAATGTTCTTTGAAGATATCGTCAGCATCCCGTGGTTGCAAATCTAGTTGTTGTAGTTTATTCTGCACCATCTATTTAGGTAAAATTAATTTTAATCGCATGCACTCGTCCGAATTGATCATCAATGGTTCATCTAAACTAATGAAAGAAGGGTGTGTGCATACACGACAATATATCTGCTTCCCTCTATTTTTATGCTTGTTCGAGGTGCCAGCCCCAAAAGAACAAATATTTTGCTTGATGGGGTTGGCAGCTCCATAATTAATAGAAGCATCAAATTAGTCATGCAACTTGGGAAGGTCAAGAACACACAAACAAGTAATGAACAGAGGCTCAGAGTAGTGATGTAATAGCTAGCATCAGAAAATGTAGGGTAAAACGAACAAAAAGCAGCGGAACCACATGCTAGTTTGCTGATGTGTAATTAAGCATAGAGAACATTAAGCAGTCTGATGGAACCAATAGGTGGCATCAGAACAAAACTAAAGCATATTAACTATATGTGCACTGGTATGTAATTTAGCACATGTAACATGTTCACTGCCAGAAGTATGGCCCTACAGGTGCAAGCAGAATAACGCGTCTCATGAAAAACTGAATGATGCCCTGAAGAAATTCAAAGGTGCGGTGCTTATGCTAGGAAAGTGAACGTAGGCGCCGGCCGTTGGATAATAGTACCTGATTCTCGGCGGCGTCTGGGTATCGTTGTCATACTTGATAGTTAAGGATCGTCGATGGTGCTCATGTTGCGGTTGAGTTTGGGCCGGCTGTCACCGTCGCTGAAGCGGCTCCGGTGCTACGGTTGTGGCGCCTGTCGACATACAAGAAAGCTCATCTGTGGTACGTGAACAGTTGCACGATAAAGAGAAAAACCAAAGGAGTACAAATCGAAATAACCTGATGAGGCTGCGGCGTCGGTAAAGTAGGGCCAGTGGAGTTGAATATGGTGTCCGTGGAGCAGGTCTGGTGCAGTGGACGAAGGCTTCGGTGGGCGCGTTGTACAGTGCTTTCGGTGGGGTGGATCTGTTGCGGCTGATGAGGGCTTGTATGAAGGGCCAGCAAAGGGGCGGACGAGGGAGTCAGTGAAGGGCCTACGTTGTGGTGGACGAGGGCGCCGGTTAAGCAGATCCGGTGCGGTGGACCATGATGGCGGTCAAGGAGATCTGGAGCGGTGGACAAGCCAGTCACTGAAGCGGCTCCGGTGAAGTGGTGAGTTGGCAGTTGGGGGTTCCAAGGTGCGGAAGGTAGATCCGGCGGGGTGTGAGGTCCACCGCTGCGGCGGAGGACTAGATTCGGCGGCTTGCCATGGTTGGGAGGGTCGGGGAGGGGAAGGCGAGGGGCTCTGGGGAAGAATGTTGGGGCAAAGAGGGGAAAACAATGGAGTTACCAAAGTAGCCTTTTTTCGTTCATGTGGCAGGGGTAAAACAGGAATATCGTAGGGCTAAACTTTCGGGCGCATGATATTTCGATGTGAGCGGGAAGTTTGAAAGCTTTTGGCGCCTAAAATTATAAGTATTCTTCTCTCGTACGGCCGATTATGGTATCTTGGCCGACAATTTGTTTGTTTTGCACGCAAAAAAATGTGCAAGTTTTGAAAATCAATGTCTCCAACTCGAAGCTTAGATTGTCCATTCAATTCAAATATGGATCATTGAGCTACTACAAGCAAATACCATCATACGGTCCAATTCAAATGAAATTCCAAATGTGTTTATCCTAAATATGATGACAAAAGCAAAAATGTGTATGTGTATGAATAAAGTGGATGATTATAAAGTTTGAACATGCACGTATGTGTATATCTCTAGGTTTGATATATGAATTTGAAATCATGAAATCCCGGCTTAAAAAATGTACCTCCGTTTAAATGAATTACAAAAGCTAATGATGGAGTTGAATTCCAAAATTCCAATCTTAGGTTTGTAATTCTCGTACATCAAGGTATATCACGCATGTTCAAAAGTATCATTATCTCATAGTACAAACTGTGAAACAAATTGATCAACCATGAGTGCACAATATCTCAATTACGCTAAACTCCCTCAAATATAGACACCTCACTCTTTATCTGAAGTCAACCCCCCCCCACCACCACCACCACACACACACATAGAGAAGTCGTTCTCTCCCCCAAACACCAACACACGAGCACATTAACACCCCTCTCTCTTGTAAAGTCTGGACCCCAACATAGGTCTCTATCACTTTGTCTCTCAGGCATGCACACATCTCTTCCCTCACTCTCTAGGTCTCCCGCTATCTCTCTTACCCAAGCACACGCACTATGTAGAGTGTATATTTCCCATACACACAAAACATCGCCCCCAAACGTCTATCTCCCTAGTTATGTGGTTCTCGCGCACTCACCTCACACACCACCCCCACTGCAAACAAGCACACTTTGTCTCCTTGTGCACCACTCTCCTCTTTCTATCTCTCCCACATGCGGACCCGCCGCAGCTCCTTCCCTGTATATATATATGTCGTGACTCTTTGCATAGCTCCCTAATGTATAATCGTTCACGATTTCACACATTGTTCTCTACACCATCTATTCTAGATCTCTCATGAAGTCCCTATCACACACACGATGACTCGCTTCCCTTGCGTCTCCGTTCATAGGCCAATTTCGGACAACATCAACATTGTCTCCCTATATACGCCATTTATGGACACAAACGACCCCTCTTGCCCCTCTCTTCCTCTCTCTCTCCCTCCCTCTCTCTCTCTCTCTATTGCTAGCTCTCTCTTTCTCTCGCTCTCACACCCCTCTCCCACACACACGCTTGATGTTTCTTCCAAATAGTCTGCTCCCCCGCCCGCACCCATGCTATCTCGCTACTACACATGTCACACCATTCCCCCTTCCCTTATACTAGGTTTACATCATCAATGGTCTCTCTACTCCACATACACTCTCTCCCTCTCACACACAAACGCGTGCACAAACACACACATTCACGCACAAACACCCATTTATCTGGATCCTCATCTCTCCTCATGTCCGCATGTGTATCACACACACTCACTCTCTAATTATGTATATGTGTCTCCATGTTACACAACACAAAGCCCCATGTACATGTCTCTCTCTATCCTCCACACACATAGACACAAAGAATATGTTATCATTGCCTCAGTCTCTAACATATCACACACGCACAATGTCTCTCTCTCTCGCAAACACGCTCAACAAGGGTTTCCCCGTGAATAACTTACCGTCTATTCATCAACAGTCGTGGCAGTACGGCGAACACGAGACGTGAAAAAGAATAAATCTACACGTGCTTAGACCACCTAGTATGACTACTAGGACTAGAGCAAGCCAAAAAGCGCGCCGCCGTCACACCCTCCTTGTCGGCGACGGGAAAATATTTGTTTTACACAGTCGAGAAGTCATTGTGCTAAGGCCCCACATGCCGAGGCATTGAATAGAATGTAGATGCTAGTTTATGGAAGCAAGTAGCGATAATACGTTTGTATCTCCATACTTATATTTCTTCTCTTATAAAAAACCGAGTTGGTGATGATGGTACGTGTGCCATCTTGCAATATAGACCGTCCGATCTATATCTAACAGATGGAAATTAAACTAAAAGATACCCGCAACCCTCTCCACATTTGCCGACAAGGCCTTCCTTCGTTCATCCTTTTCTCCAACAAACCTCATTACTGAGCAATTAAGAAAGGAAGCCTCTGAAACAAACTGGCCTGGTGGCCGCTACCGGCGTCGTCAATCCCCAGGCCTCCGCTCAGTCCGACCACCACCCACCACCACACCCCACTCCTCTTCACCTTATCTCATATTTCTCGAGATATCATTAGTTTTTACACATGGGATTACTCCCGCAAGGGTCAATCACAACAAGTGTTTTATAAAAAAATGCATCTTGATGTTCCGTGCAATGCACGGATCTTGCTAGTACTCCTACACAAGACTAAGTTGGTGATGCTGGTGTGTCTGCTATCCGTCGTTTCTGACCATTACATCTACATCTAATGATTGTGAGGTAAGGTGTTGCCTTTTCTCACCAACATCCCACTTGTCTACCAATTTGCAGAAAAACCCATAATTAGTATCTTAAAACCAATCACATCCCTCCCTGACCTCACCAAAACATCCCAAGGAATATATTCTAATTGAAACATAATATATCTCTAGTGACATATGTATATCAAAATTAGAGTGTTGTGTACCAAGTTTGTCAATAAGTACTATTCTAATTATGATTCGTTGCAACGGACATGAACATTGCTAGTATTTCCAACCATGCATTTTTCCTAGTATTCCATAGTTTCGAGTTTTCCATCAAGATATTAGTCACTCATGGTTGATATTTACTTTCAATCATGTACACATATGCACTATGTAGCTAGCCTTGCTTATTGGCTTCCAAAGCTTAACTTTCACTCCTACTTACAATATGTAGAGTATTTAACAAAAAACTACCACTTTCAACCAGCCCTCGGAAGAATCTATTGTACAAAAAATAGCAAAAACATACCCAAAATTTCTTAATCCATGCCAAAAACTACCTAGTACTCCTACCGATTAGGTTCGTTTAAACCCATTTATGATAGGGTTGGCCCGCACGTCCGTGCTGACGAGGCAGCTTAAACCAACACATTTTGTTTGACCTAACATGAGGGACCCACATCTGACCTTCTATCCTGTTATTCCCCTCAAATCATTATTTTTCCTGAACATTACTTCAAACAGTACTGATGCGTGTTCGTCGGTGGTGCCGGTGATGAGCGAGTTGGCCGCCGCTCCGTCGGACGGGCCGGATGCCGCGCTGGCCTCCGCACGGGTTGGCAGGCTGGCCCGAGCGTGACTCACGAGCGAGCAAGCCGCCACGTTGGCCTTCGCTCGAGCCAGATGGCTGGCCTTAGCGAGGCGCGCGCGAGCAAGCCGTCGCGCTGTCGTGCCAATCTAGCTAGCAAACCTTGCAGACAAGCAGCTGGACGGAGTTATCTTGGCTAGCTAGCGGCCGCGAGCGCCGGACGGAGCTGGCATCCGGGCTGCCGCAACATGGGCTCAGCACCGCCGGCGGTTTTGACCTCGCCTTCTGCCGGCGGCAGTAGCTGCGTCCCATGGCCGAGGATGACTAGGTGGATGGGCCGGAGGTAGGAGGTCACTCGAGGATTTTTGTTGGTAAGAGCATGTACAATGGTTGATAAGGTAGTCTTATCTTAAGTCTGCCACGTATGCAAGTGGTAGTAGTTTCTTGGCATTTTAGTGGTTTCTTGCATTATTAGAGCAAGTACAATAGAGCTGAGTCAGCGGGGTATAAGAAATAAACTAGTATATTTCTGCTTAGTTGGAGGAAAGAGAAGAGGAGAGAGAAGGTAAGCGGGCTCTTCGTGAAGAGCCAGCTCTAGCATGTGCTCCTACGCACTTTGTGAGAATGAGAAGTGGGCCACATAATAAAAAAGTAGTACACTCTTTTGATCTATTATTTTACATGTTGGCTATAAGATGGGCTGCAGATGACATGACACTGGTTTATAGCCAGCAACTGGCTATACTATTAACCATGCTCTTAGGGGTTTCTTGTAAGGAACAATGTATGTACTACTAGCGACAAAAGGCGATTCTAGGTTGCGTTGTACTTCAACGAGTACTACTAGTGGTCGCGGGAGTGTATACCTCGTTTTGTGGGTTCAATCCCGGCCGAACGCACGACGGCCTTTTTTAAAAAAGTACTACTACACTTCTCTGCGAGCCAATATTTTACACGGGTAGTTTGAGTTTTGAAGTCAAACGGACGTGCGGCCCCAAAATCTGGGTGCACTGGACAGCCTAACCACGTGAACGGGTTTTCCTTCCCAGCATCCCGTGGCTCGCATGCTCGCCCTAGCCGCACCTCGCTTGCAGCTTCCTCATCAGCTAGTAGCATATTTAAACTAACGCCTCCCAATTAAGCCCGAGGAGGCGGAAAAGCCTGGCGGGGTATTGGGAACTGTGCAATATGGCTCTGTACGTAAAGTGCTCTACTACTACTCTGTAGCTTGTGGCATTGCACGCATGGACTTCACTCCATTATCGGCTCTACTATAACAGAAATCCCTCTTGACATGTTTTTTTTGAAACGGAGGCAAAAGCATTGCTTCATCTCATTCATAAAGAAGGAACTACTAACAAAGTTCAACGAGATCCATTACACCTCCACAAATGGAAGCGAAAAGCCTAGTCTCATTGTATCAAATAACTCAAATGTTCTGCCCCCACAGTAACCGTCGCTGATTAACAGGCTGCCCCCACAGGGAAGCGTGGAAGCGAAGACGGAAGAAGACGGAGCTGCAGAATCTACAGCACCCGGACGTCCGACGTGCCACCGGACATCCGACACTCTACGGCGCCCGGACGACCGACGTTCATCGGACGTCTGACAAGTCCCAGGCACCGGACATTCGACGCTTACCGGAAATCCGGTGCCATCGATCCCGAAGCAAAACAACGGACGACCAACGTCGACCAGACGTCCGACACCACCTGTCCCGAGAAGAATCAGCGGACGTCCAACGCGCGCCAGATGTCCGGACCGTCCTGAGCCACCGAACGTCCGATACCCGTCGGACGTCCGACGCTTGTCTGTGCACAGGGTATCGGGCGGAGCCCATGTATCCCTTCGCCCTCACTTACCCCTTCATGTCCCTAGACTATATATACTTCCCCACCTCCTCCATTTGAGGGTTAGCATTGGTTTAGCTCATATTTAGAGATAGAGCATTGCTCATCCACATCGGATCTACTCCACGAGAGAGACCGCGGCCTCTACGTAGAAGATCCCTTTGGATTCAAGACCTCCTTGCGAAGAAGAACTTCAAGACCTCCTCACGAAGAAGACCGGTTACCTCTTGTATCATCCGTTGTTGACTTTGGATCTTGTATCTTCCTTTGTGTTCATGGATCTACCGCATGTGTGATGATTCTTGTTGGTTTGAGTGTTCTCTTGTGTTCCCCTCGTGATTTTCCCCTTGTTTCCCTCCTCGTGTTCTTCGTGTTCATTGCGGGATCCGCTCCTTTCGTGAAAGATTAGCCGATAGGGTTCCTACCCTACATCATCTTGGTATCATGAGCCATGTTGATCACGATTTTGGAGCATCCCCTCGTAGTTTTCTAGCCTAATTTTGTTGTGTTCTTCCCCAATTTCGAAAATCCCCACCAAAAATAGCCCCAATTTTTTTGATTTGTTGGTTTGGCAAAGTTTTGTTGGATTTGATCCATAGATTTGCTTGGTTTCAAGTGGATCTAGCATCTCCCCAAGTTTCCCCATCTTTCACCCACAAAATCTCATCAATTTTGACCCTAAATTCCGCCCAAAATTGTGTCCCGAAACTCGCATCTCGAGTTGACCCCGATACACCGGACGACCGTCATTTTACCGGATGTCCGGAGCCGCAGGAACCACCGATCGTCCGACCTTACCGGACAACCGGAACCCCTAACCCGAGCTGAAATTAGCAGATTTCTGACCCGACCGGACGTCCCGCGACCGGACATACATTTTTTTCTAGATGTCCGCTACCTGTACATATCAACTTCGACTGATTTTTGTTTCGGCCATAACTAATTCATCCGGAGTCCGATTTTCGCGTTCTTTAGCTCGTTGAAAAGCTCTTGACATCCTACTTCCCACAAAAATACCACCAACATCATTTGACTCCATCAAATGTTTGGAACTTTGGCGTCTTTGCATAGGGCTTACACCACATCATCCGCTACACCACCACCGACTTGCGCAACCTAACCAATCTTGATCCCCATTGCATATGTTGTTGCTTGAGGAGTGATTTGAGTCTCCTAAGCTGTCTAGGCTACTTAGGGACGGTTGCTTCATCATCAACCACCACCACCACTTCCACATAGTTTTGCCCACCTCACACTCTCGCCACCCCCACTTAACCCAATTTTGTTTGTGTTGTGAGTTGTGTCTCCTAAGGTGTTTCGGCTACTTAGGGACCATGCTTCCAACTCCGACACCGTGTATAGTCCACCACCTTACCCTCCACTTTCGCGTTGCCTACTCGCATAACCCATCATTGCATTTCCGCAATCCCATTGAGCTTCCACAAAACCACCACCGCATCCCACTACCACCATTTGACATTTGACATTTGAGATTTTGAGTTTGCGGTTTTTACCATTTCCTAAGGTGTTTCGGCTACTTAGGGACGAGTCTCCATCATCTTGGTACCTCCATCAAGATCACCGCCACTCATCATCGCCAAGGACGGTAACCTCCATATCATCTTGGTATCGTGGTATCTGATGCGGAGCATCCTATGGACATCACCATGTCAAGAGTCCATTTGGCAAGTGACACGTGTCACATCTACTTCATGCATACAAAGGTGAATCATCTCCTTTACACGTGTCCACTTGTACCTTTCGAGGATGGTATACTACTTGACCCCTCTCTCGTGTGCATACATAGGTGTGAGCGGAGCTACACATTCATCGAGGAGGAGTCCAAGAAGAAGACAACATCTACACCATCCAAGAGGGAAGCCTGGAAGCGGAGAAGGAAGCACCAAGAAGAAGGCAGCAGCTCCCAGGCGACCCCATGCGCACGGGCCCCTCCGACCCCGTGCCCACGGGCCTCCCAGGCTGGCGATCCTGAAGCCCCCATGCGCACAGGCGTGTGCCGTGCGCACGGGGGTGTACCGTGCCCACGGGACCCCCGTGACCACTGGCCCCATGGACCCCGTGCGCACGGGTTCATGCATCACGTCTCTGGATACCCCGTGCGCACGGGCTCCACTTACCCCGTGCACACGGGCCCCCCTGAGTGTTGTTGTGGGCTTTGCCCATGTAATCCCCATTTCGCCCCTGCTTACCCCTTCATCCCTTGGACCTATATATACTGATAGAGGCGAAGGTGTCCCGATGTTTCTATGAGATAGTGGCTATCGTTTTCAGTGGGAGTCGACCTTGATGATCCGACTACGAACGTGCGAGACGTCGTGCCTTAGCAATTGCTAAACCAACTTCCGAGGGGTTATTGACCACGCCGGAGCACGATCAACCTGATCACGAGGGTCTGTTTCCTGCGAGCAAACGAAAACAAGCAAGAAACTGATATTGCAATCTGGATATTGTGAATATAAGATGAAAGCTTTATTGATCAAGGTGGGGTTCTGTGACGTCTTGGTTTGGTTGTTGAACACAAATGAAGTACGCGAAGTTGCAGCTATGGCGAACTTTTGATCTAAACAAAACCCAAAGTCTAAACGATGCCCTAAAGGCTGTATATATAGAGAAGAGAGGGGGGAATTTCGTGGCCCTTGGATGAGGGGTCCGAAACCAACCCCAACTCCTGTTTCCCCACACATGCGGACTCTAAAAACTGCCTATAATCAAGTATTTCGAAATTACATGGGCCTGGCCCAAAAATAAGATGATGCAGCACCTAGAATAGCCTCTGGATGAAATTTATGAAGTGGCATCTTGTATATTTCGTCCAAGGCTTCATGCACTCATTATGGTGGCTTGAAAGTCCTGGAATCATCACTTGTAACTCCGTTCTTGTTCCCCTTGCTCATGCCATCATCTCCATGCTTGAACTTGCTCCAAGGTTCATCTTTCTTGTCCAAGCTAGGCCCTTCATTTGTAAGCAAAACAAATGTATCCAATTTAGGCAGCATCATATTCTCATGAACATTAGAATCATTACCAAGAAACGAAAGTACCTGATAATTCAATTGGCGTGCGCGAGCTCTAGTAATTGGTCCAGTATGTATAGCAGCAGGGGCTGTGGGTGTAACAATGGTATTGATGTCCTCATCATATACTCCTCTGCCTCCTCCATTTAGAAGGGAGCTAAGAATAGATCTAGATATTAGAGCTTTGCTCATGTACCTCCCCTTGTGGGATTCCTCTTGAGAGAGAAGACTCCATTGGAGTACAAGACCTCCATTGGAGAAGATCCCTAGTGGATAAAGCCCCCATCTAGGGAAGGATCTAGCTAGATCATCAAGCCCTCATCTCCTTCATAGGATTTGGGATGAACTCTACCATGTATCTTGTTTCCCTTTGATTGTTCATGTACCTTGTGGATCATGTGTGTTTGTTGGTCTAGTGGATGTGTGATTGGACTTGTTCTTGAGTGTTCCTCTTGTTTTCTCCCTTGTGTTCATCTTGTTCTTGGGGATTCCCGCTCCAATTCGTGAAAGATCTCCACTTAGGGTTCCACCCTACACCATCTTGGTAGAAGAGCCATGGTTTCTCACGAAATTGGAGCCCCCCTTCTTAGTTTTCAAGCCTAATTTTGCTTGTTCTTGCCCAATTTCGAAAATCCTCACAAAAAGAGCCATACCAATTTTTTTGTGATTTGAAGTTTTTGTGAGTTTTTCTTGATTTTGATCCGTGGATGTGGTGTCTAGCAAGTAGATCTAACTCCTATTGCGTCCCCATAGCCCATTTTTTCTTTCCCCCATCGAATTTGACCCAAAAATCGTGAAATTTCCGCCTACCCCATGCCCACGGGCTCCCAGCCCCGTGCCCACGGGCCCCGGCGTAGTCCAGGTGACCCTGTGCCCTCGATACATGTACCGTGCACACGGGACCCCGTGCACATGGCCCAGAATCAGGCGCGTCCAGTTTAGGTTTTCACCCATAACTTGCACTCCCGAACCCCGATTTGGGTGTTCTTTGGCTCGTTGAAAAGCTAACAACGTGCCCGAGCTGCTCATCTTGGTTTTACCACAATTTGACTCCATAAAATTTCCTCCATTTTTGCATATTTTGCATAAGCCATCTGCCATAACTTCCGCACCACTGCATAAAACTTCCGCAAACTAACCCATTTTGGTTCCTTTGATATTTGTGGATGGTTGAGTTGTGATTTGAGTCTCCTAAGGTTTTTCGGCTACTTAGGGACGGTTACATCTTCATCCACCACCGGTGACTTGTATCGGTCCATCGACTACATCCACCACGAGCTTCCACATCGACGACGACCATCCATCCTTTGAGACCATCTTCAACCGCAAGCAAGGCCGGTTACCCCCCCTCCCCCCGACTTCGTGAAAGGTTAAGGGTGAAGAAGGTATCCATTCCATCATAAACTTTTCCTTCCTTCCCATTACATCTTGATAGCCCCACCATCTTTGTGCATACCTTCATACCTATTGAAACTAGCTATCCGAGTATTGCCGGGCTTCACAAAAACTTGTGCACCATAGTGATACGATATCATATGGTTGCATCATTAGATATATCATATTGTGCAATTGCTTGATCCCATGCATATCTTGTGATACCTATATCATATGTGTGGTTGAGGCTCATTAAGCATAGTGGAAAGGAAGAGCAAAAAAAGTCAAAAAAAGCTTTTAAGCAAGAAAAAAAAGATCATAACCTTATAAGCAAAAGAGAGCTGAGCATGAAGAGAGATACTTGTGCATGAGGATACATGGAATAGGGAACATTTAGCTTGCATGCATATAGGTTGGTGCCAAGTGGTGAATCGTGCCCAAGTGTGCAATCAAGCTAGTGCTCTCCTAGTGTTTGTGCAACACGAGCTTAGTCTTCGTTAGGCAATTTTGTATTGCTCATCCCTATAGTTGCACAAGCCCCATTATCCCACAGTGTGTTTTTCTTTATTGCCCTCCTCTATATTTTTGATCACTTGCTTTGCATTTTGAGTCCTTTGGATTTATTTCAACATTTACAATATCTTGGACTTCAATTTGCATGAAATTTGTGCCACTTGTCCTAACCAAGCCACTCGATAAGCTTTTACTTGTAGGTGTGAGTGAACAAGTCCAGTACCAATTCTACTATTCTTTCATCTCACATTGAGTGATACGAGATACATCCTCAATGTTGGGAAAATGTAGCTTGGTATTGTTTATCTCATTTCCTACTCACCTTTGCTCAAGTCTTGTGATGGGTAGGCAAGGCATTTCATCTCCGGTCTTCCACGACAATGACGACGCGACCAACTACATCACCCAAACGGCCATCTTCGGACTACAACAAGCAATGCGAGGCATTGAGTGACTCACCGTGGACATTCACCAACGCGAAGCACAAACAAGGGACTACATCGACACCAAGTTGGACGCACAATTGGATGACATCCGACACGTGTCGGCCAACTACAAGTCTTCTTCCTCATTGTCATCCTCATGGCGGAGACGCTCAAGTCGCAAGGCTTTGTTACGGCCACAAGATGCAAGTACCACGCGGTACCGTCAAGAAAACCTTTAGGAGTACAAGAGAAGACCGTGAGACGAGCACCACAAAGACGGACCTACGACTACGACCACCACTTCGGCATCTTCGCCAAGTGTTATCAAGGAATCCTCGCCTTTCGACGTACGGCAGCTTCGCCTACCTCCGACAAGTACGCCTACTTCAACATCATCAAGTTCAAGGCGATCACCTATGAGTGAGGGCGACACTTCCATCTTCGGAAGCCCCTCAAGGGAGATGGTTGAGCATGAGATTTTCTCTTCGACCACGGCGACATATGATGACTTGACTGACTTGTGCCACCATATTGAGAGTGAGAGTGACTTCACCACTAGCCCCATATATGACGAGTTGCCACAACTCCCATGTGAGGAGAGCCACAACCCCCACCACTTGAGTGATATGAGTGACTCCACCATATGCGAGTCTGAGTGCACCTACCTTGAGGGAGTGATTGAACCACCACATAGAGAGAGTGAGATAGTTGATAGGTCATCTGAGGCCACTTTCAATTCTAACGACTTGACCTCTACCTCTATTGTGTCTTCTCATTTGGTGCTAGGTCCGATTTATGATGATGCGCCGATCCTCGACGACTTTGTCCTTCCTATGGACAAGATGATGGCCATGGTGGAATACGATGCAACCCCCAGATGGTTCCATCACGATGAAGATGACCATGACTCGGTCTTCGACACCTCACCTAAACCACATGAGTGGAGCTCCAAAGGTAACATAGGTGATGGTGCTTCTCTTGTCCCACTAGTGGACAATATTAACAATGATTGCTTGCATGATGTTGACACACCTATTACCATACTTCATGCTAGTGCGACTTCATCATGTCATGACTTACCTATTTATGATGAATACGATGATGAGCACGTTGAGTTGCCTAGTTTTGATTCTATGCTCCATAGGATATCATGTGAAAATTCTTTTGGTCACATCATGTTTGACAATCCTTTGAACTTGTCATATGCTATGAGTGAGATATCCCATATTGCATCATTTCAATCTCAACATAGTAACTATGCATGCCCCATTACAATAAATCCTATTTGCACATATGGCATAGATGACGAGATGATGGTCACTGGCTTTTGTTTCTATTGCGATGATATTGCTATGCTTCGTTTGCAAAATTTGTGCAATTCATCTCATATGCCATGCCATGACAATTATTGTCTTTCACATGATTACATCCCCTGTGTGCACCACATGCATACCATTCCTCACAATGCTCTAGATATTGCGAGTGATGCATTACATCCTTTGAGTCTCCATTATGCTATACATAACAACAAACCTCTCATGATGGATGACATGTTTCTATATCATGCAACTCATTTATTTGAGCATTGGATATTTTGTGCTAACCAACACAAGCATGTGCACATCATGATGGATGGTGTGTACATCTACCAGGCACACACAATTTTCCCTTTGTTTTTGTTGTGTGTAGGTACTCATGTATACTCACCATGGACCTACCATTGCCTCACCAAGTGCCTAGCGGACCCATGGCACGATCATGTGCAAGAGCTCTCGAAACCGAGGTGACATCGCTCCTGTCAGATTTCCACTTAGATGCACATGAGACATGGCTACTACCTCATATGAACACATTGTGCATACTCACGTATCATGGAGAAGCTAAGGAGCAAGGAGAAGAAGAAGAGGAAGATGGACGTGAAGACGGAGACGAAGAAGAAGAGCTGCTCAAAGTCTCCAGCTCCGGACGACCGACGAACCCCGGACGTCCGACGACCTCCAGGCTCCAGACGTCCGGCCTTCTCCGAAAGACCGACGCTTCCACACCCGAGCCAAAACAGATGGACATCCGACGCCCCACGGTCGACCGACGCCCGGATGTCCAACCCCGACCGGACAATCGACCGAAGACCACCCGAGCCGAATCTATGGATGTTCGACAGGCACCGGACGTTCGGACCCTCGCGAGCCTTTGGACCACCTGTGATCTCCGGACGTCTGACGCCTGTGCGCTGTTTTGTGTTGGGCCAGGGACCACGTACCCCTTCTCCCCCCTGTTTTGCACTAAGACTATATATACTACACCTCGTCCAACTTTCTAGGGTTAGCAAAGGATTAGCTCATATTCTGTGTGAGAGCTTTGCTCATCCACTTGGTTACCTTCTCCTCAGAGATTCGAGCCTCCTACGGAGAAGATCGCCCAAGCGGATTCAAGACCCCTCTTTAGGGAAGAACATCAAGACATCCTCATGGAGAAGACAGTTACCCTTGTATCGTCCTTAGTTGACCGTGTACTGTGTGAACCCTATGTATTCGAGGATCTAGCACATGTGTGACTTTCTTGTGTTGGTTTAGTGATTCTCTTGTGTTTCCCTTGTGTTTTCCCTCTTTTCTCCCTCATGTTCTTCGTGTTCATCGCGGAATCCGCTCCTTTCGTGAAAGATCGGCCGATTAGGGTCATACCCTACATCATCTTGGTAACACGAGCCACGTTGATCACGATTTCGGAGCCTTCCCTCCTTGTTTTCTAGCCTTGTTTTGTTGTTTTTTGTCCTAATTCGAAAAATTCCCCACAAAAATAGCCCCAATTTTTTTGTGATTTGTTAGTGTGTTGAGATTTTGTTGGTTTGGATCCGTGGATTTGCTTTGTTTTGAGTGGATCTAGCTTTTCCCCCTTTCCCCATGTAACACCCCGGATGTAACTTACCATATTTGTACTCCGACTCTTGCCATTTTCGGCTCTAAGTTATGAGATTTCCCCGTGGTTGGGTTTTCCCTTCATTTTGCATTTTTTTCATGTCATGCATTTAATATCTTGTCATCATGTGCATCTCATTTGCATACGTGTTCGTCTCATGCATCCGAGCATTTTCCCCGTTGTCCGTTTTGCGATCCGACACTCCTATGTCCTCCGGCGCCCCCTTTTTGCCTCTTTTCGGGAGCGGGTGTTAAACATTCTCGGAATGGACCGAGATTTGCCAAGCAGCCTTGGTACACCACCGGTAGACCGCCTGTCAAGTTTCGTGCCATTTGGAGTCCGTTTGATACTCCAACGGTTAACCGGGGAACCGTAAAGGCCTCATGTGTGTTGCAGCCCAACAATCCTCCAAAGTGGCCCAATAACCCATCCAAACCCCATCCATCCTCTCGGCCGTTCGATCACGATCGCGTGGCCGAAAACCACTCTCCATTTTGACACTCCTACCTCCTCCTAGCTATAAAAGGTGCTCCCCTCCGAAATCCTCGCACAGATAAACCCTAGCCCCGCTCCTCCGTGCCGTCGGTCGAACGCGTCCACCGCCCCCCTCAACCAACCAGAGGGCGCCACGTCACAAGCCCAGGCCGCACCGCCCGCCAAGGCCCGCAGTTGGCCTCTGCGGGACCAGCTGCCGTCACCCCGCGCCCGCATGCTCCCAAGCGCCTGCACCGCCCGCGCTCCGCCTCCCCCGCTCGCCGGCCACCGCCCCGATCCGCCGCTGCTCTGCCGCCGCTCTGCAACCACGCCGGTCGCGCACCTCGTCGCGCCGCCCTGCGCGCCCGTCGCCCGGCGCCTGCTCCGCTCCATCTCCGGCCAGATCCGGCCGCGAGAGGGCCGGATCCGGCGAGCTCCATCTCCGGCGAGCCCCTACTCCAGCTCCGGTCGTCGTCCCCGTCATCTACAGTGAGATCCCGGCTGCCTGGGGCCGCGTGCCCCGATCCAGATCTGGAAACCCTAGGTTGACCCCGTTTTTTCCCCAAGTCCCTAACATTTTTATCTCATGTTCATTGCATCATATCTCCTCATCCGTAGCTCCGTTTTGTGCGTGCCATATATCAAAATGTTCATCTGGATGTGCTCTTCATTTTGTTCCATTGTGTCGTTCTTGTTTGAGTCCATCTTGATGCCCAAATTGTTGATGCAAGAGTGCTATAAAATGTTAGGTGTTGTTTATTAGCAGAGTATGAGCATTTGTCATTTTTTGCCATGTTTGTTGTATGCTTCATATGGGAATGAGCTCTACATGTGTTTTGGGCTATGCCATGTCATCTTTACAGGGGTGTATGCCATGTATTTTTGTGCTCAAGGTGGTGACTAGCACATGCATGCAAAGTAGCTCTCATAATATTGCTGATTTCAGGGACTTAGAATTTCAGTAAGTCATTTCCCTGCTGTTATTTGTATGCCATGTACTCATGTTGCTACAGAGATATCCATGCTTCTTTTGAGTATGTTCGGTAAGGATGATTTGGGCATATGGTTGTGCTCTATCCATATATATCCCTGTTTGCATTTATGGAGTGCCCTAGCATGACTCAATCTTGCTCTACTTTTGCTATAAAATGTTCCTGGCAGACTGTTTACGTGCTAATCAATTTTGCCAAGGTTGTTGTAGTTGATCCATGCATGCTATGAACTTGTTCTTGCCATGGTTAGCTTCATGATCATGTCTTCTTGCTGGTAGTATGCTTAGTTTGTCATGCAATGCCTTGTGGTGAGTGAATCGAGCTCGCAAAGAGGCCTTCATAATTCTGTTTTTGCCATGTCCAGTTTCTGCTAAGTCTGAATCTGTTAATGAAACTTGCTATGTTTACATGGGTGCCATCATATTTTTTTGTTCCCTTTTGGCTTATGGTCAGTAAGGGACTTTTGTTATATGCTTTGAGTAGATTCATGCCATGCCTTGTATTGCTATGTTCTGATCCTGTAGAACGTTGTTATCTTGCTCTGAACATTGCTTCCTGATGTTAATTCCTGGCATGTTGTTATTTTCACAAAGTCTGTGATGCTGTTATCTTTTGCACTTTTGTCATGCTTGTTTGAACCTGCTCTTTTGCGATTTAGCCGTAGCTCAGTGTTCATCTTTTGTCAAGCATCTTGAGTAGATCACTGCCATGTGCTTTGTTGCTATGTTAGAGTGCAGTTACTTAGCTTCTTGTTGCATTTTAGGTGGCATCGTGCTGTTAGTCGCAGAATTGTGCCATTCTTGCTTTGCTTGCCTTTGCAAACCGTGCATCCGATTCCGGTGATCTTTATATCGATTTCGACCGAAATCAACTCATCTTTCCAGCGGCACTCTTGGTTTGCCAAGTTGAGGCCTAGTTCAATCTTTTCCTTCCGGGGCACACATATGCATTGCATATCATATCCCGCATATCATGCCATGTTTTGCATCATGTTGCTTGCGCATTGCACCGTGGTTGATTGTGTCTTCCTTTGCTTGTGTTCTTGCCTTGGGTAGAGCCAGGAGATGTGTTCGTGATCGAGGAACCCGTTGAGTACGCTTACGAGGATCAAGCTTACGTGAACTAGGAGAACTTTGCAGGCAAGATGACCACACCCTCGAAATCACTTCTATCTTTGCTTGCTAGTTGCTCGCTCTATTGCTATGCCGCGATACCTACCACTTGCTATAGCATGTCTCCCATATTGCCATGTCAAAACTCTAACCCACCTTGTCCTAGCAAACTGTTGTAAGGCTATGTTACCGCTTTGCTCAGCCCCTCTTATAGCGTTGCTAGTTGCAGGTGAAGATGGAGTTTGTTCCTTGTTGGAACATGATTATTGTTGGGATATCATTATTATATGTTGTTAACTTTAATGCACCTATATACTTGGTAAAGGGTGGAAGGCTCGGCCTTATGCCTGGTGTTTTGTTCCACTCTTGCCGCCCTAGTTTCCGTCATACCAGTGTTATGTTCCTTGATTTTGCGTTCCTTACGCAATTGGGTTATAATGGGAACCCCTTGACAGTTCACCTCGAATAAAACTCCTCCAGCAAGGCCCGACCTTGGTTTTACCATTTTCCACCTAAGCCTTTTTCCCTTGGGTTCCGCGGACTCAAGGGTCATATTTATTTTAAACCCCCCGGCCAGTGCTCCTCTGACTGTTGGTCCAAACTAGAGCACCGTGCAGGGCCGTCCCTTGGCAACTTGGGTAACGTTGGCTCCTGTACGCTTAGCTTATCCGGTGTGCCCTGAGAACGAGATATGTGCAGCTCCTATCGGGATTTGTCGGCACAACGGGTGGTCTTGCTGGTCTTGTTTTACCATTGCCAAAATGTCTTGTAACCGGGATTTCGAGTCTGATCGGGTCATCCTGGGAGAAGGAATATCCTTCGTTGACCGTGAGAGCTTGTGATGGGCTAAGTTTGGACACCCCTGCAGGGTTTTAAACTTTCGAAAGCCGTGCCCGTGGTTATGGGCAGATGGGAATTTGTTAATGTCCAGTTGTAGAGAACTTGAAACTTAACTTAATTAGAATGAATCAACCACGTGTGTAGCCGTGATGGTCTCTTTTCGGCAGAGTCCGGGAAGAGAACATGGTCTCGTGTTATGCTTGAACGTAAGTAGTTTCAGGATCACTTCTTGATCTTTATAGCTTCTCTACCGTGCTTTGCTTCTCTTCTCGCTCTCATTTGCGTAAGTTAGCCACCATATATGCTAGTGCTTGCTGCAGCTCCACCTCACTACCTTTTCCGACCCATAAGCTTAAATAGTCTTGATCACGAGGGTGTGAGATTGCTGAGTCCCCGTGACTCACAGAGTACTTCCAAAACCAGATGCAGGTGTCGATGATGCCAGTGCAGGGGACACTACCGAACTCAAGTGGGAGTTTGACGAGTATTCATGACGTTACTATGTTTCCTTTCTGGACGATCAGTAGTGGAGCCCAGTTGGGGCGATCGGGGATCTTTTGCATTAGGGGTTGTCTTTCTTTATTTGGTTCCGTAGTCGGACCTTGATTGTATTTGGATGATGTAATGCTATATTTATGTATTATGTGAAGTGGCAATTGTAAGCCAACTCTTTATCCTCTCTCTTATTCAGTACATGGGATGTGTAAAGATTACCCCTCTTGCGACATGCCTACTATGCGGTTATGCCTCTAAGTCGTGCTCCGACACGTGGGAGATATAGCCGCATCGTGGGTGTTACACCCCACCCTTTCCATCCACAAAATCCTCTGGATTTGACCATTTTCGCCATCTCCACCTCGAAACCTAGCAGTTCATCCCGTGCCTGAATTCGCCCAGGCACCGGACATCCGACCCAGCCCAGACGTCCGACGACCGGACGACCGACCCAACCCGAACGTCCGACGAACCCTGACAAAACTAAAAATTTTCAGTGTAGTCACCATCATCGCCCCACATTTTCGCAAACACACTCCTACCACCAATACACCATCACCACTTCCGCATACCACCACCATTTGGACCGTTCCGCTCTCCGACACGTGTTGCCACTTTGAGCTTCGAGAATTTGAGTTGCGGTTCCGTATCCTTTTGTGTTTCGGCTATCTAGGTACGGTTTGACATCAACATCACCACCGCTCATCTTTGCCACGGATGCGTCATCAATAACGACCACCTTGACTACATCTTGGTATTCGGTCCACCATTTTGACACCATACCGTAAGCAAGAACGGTAACCTCGTCTTGGTATTGGACATATCACTTTTGCCATTACATTGATAGCCATCATAGCCTTACTCCTTTGTGTTGCTTACCCATCGAGACTAGCCATTGTGATGTAGGGTGGAACCCTAGATGGCCGATCTTTCAAGAAAGGAGCGGGTCCCGCAATGAACACGAAGAACACAAGGGGGAACACGAGGGAAAATCACAAGGGAAACACAAGAGAATCACTAAAACCAACAAGTATGATCACACATGCGCTAGATCCATGAACACAAAGGGAGACACATGATCCATAATCAACAAGGGATGATACAAGAGGTAACCGGTTCTTCTCCAAAGGAGGTCTTGATGGGGCCACCCAAGGGGGGGTCTTTAATCCAAAGGGATCTTCTCTGAAGAGGGGCCGCGGTCTCTCTCGTGGAGTAGATCCGATGTGGATGAGCGATGCTCTATCTCTAATATGATCTTACACAACGCTAACCCTCAAATGGAGGAGGTGGAGGAGTATATATAGTCTAGATACACGAAGGGGTAAGTGGAAGAGGGATACAAGGCCAAAGGCCCGGCTGCGCACAGGCAGGTACCGATCATCCGGTGGATCAGGAGGGACCGGTCGTCCGCTAGTCGCCGGACGTCCGCTCGATCTGGTTCGGTTGAGGAGGCACCAGATTTCCGAAGGTGGCCGGTCATCCGGTGGCGTCGGACATCCGCTGGTTTGGCTCGGGTGCGGTGTCGCCGGTCGTTCGGTCATGGCCGGTCGTCCGGTGGGTCTTCAGGCGTCGGACGTCCGGTACCGACCGATCATTCGGTGGCTGGAGCTTTTTTCTTGGTCCTTGTACTTGGCGTCCTCGCTAGCTCGTCTGTTGGATGTGGTGGCTCCGTGGCTTTCCTCTAAGTACCTGATCATGCATAGCACACACATTGGAGGTAGTAGCCATGTCTCACATGTGGAAAGTGATAGTTCGGAGAGGAGCGAGTTCACCTTGTGTCCAATGGTGTATGTTCGAGGTCTCGTCTTATGTACCCTTGGGTCATGGGGAGTGGTTGAAGTGGACATGGGGATGATCGTAGGATGCTCCGCATCATCTCCCCCCACCCACCCCCCCCCCCCCCGCTTGGGAAAGATCCAACGTCAGATCGTGATCCTCATCACCATGGAAACGGTTGTCGTGGACGGACTTTTAGTTGGACGGAGTTGAAGGCATGGCGCAATCCAAGTACTCCAAGGTGTCTCCGGTATGATAGACATGCAAAAAGAGAAAACACAAGCGACACTCGGAAATACAATGGTTAGCGCACACAAAGTGTCCATCAAGTAAACATGTGTCCGTGCGACAATATTGATCATGACAAGGTGCATGAAGCTTATCCAAAAGATATGGAAATGTATGCACAACATTCATGGGAGCAAAAGCAAGAGTATGATCAATACAACCATGGTGCAAAATGATGTCATAATGAGACGGTTTATCAATAGCGTGAAGATGGTAATGGATGCTCAATATATGTGATGTGATCATGCAATTGATGGTAGGCAATAAGATCATGTTGTATGAATATGCCGTCAAGGTAGATCACAACAAATTTGCTAAGAAAATGCACAAGCTCATATATCATGGATGACATTGCAGTACAAGATGCAACAAGGCAATCATAATATGAGTCAATCCATGCATAAGGTGCAAATTTGTCATGTGTATGATATGTCCATCGAGCATGACATGTGTGAGCATAATCAACAAATATTGAGGTGTTGGTGTACCAATGCTCGATGTCATGGCATGAGTGGAGGTTCGAAGGTGCTTCCAATAAGTACGAGCGCTCCTCAATGTGAAGGTCCATAGAGCCAATCTTCAATGTTGCTCCTCCGTTCGCGAGATGTACCATGTAGACAACAAGAAGGAAACAACAATGAAAGAGTGACCCATCCAATATGCATATTTGAGGATGGCTCAAAGGGAAGGAGTTCACCTTTAGGAGATTCTCACAAATGTTGGTGTTGCACATCCTGTATGCCTTCACATGACCAAATTGTGTCATGACGGTATCGCCTTGTGAATCCTTCAACATGAAAGAACATGACAAACACTCAGAAAAACAAATGAGATTAGTGGAGATGCAAAACCTATCATTCGTGTGGTAAAATACCCAACAAGTGGATGCATCATGCTCATCATAAGAAAGTACAAGGGAGAATTTCATAGTATGGAGGCATATGATGATGCAAGAACAACCAAATACAATAGGATCAATCAAGCAAGCATGCATCACAAGTAAAGTGTCCAAGTCTCCGCGATCAATAAGCATAGATGCAACAATTGGAGGCTAGCGACAATGAACAAAATATATCATGTGAGAGGCATGAACATATACGTCATCAACCCAAGAAAGCAAGTAAGAATGGAACATGGGTGATGCGATAAAGCAAGCAATCATGTGAATCAAGGCAAGCAAGCTAGTAGTGAGAAGATGTAACATACTAGAAGGAATCTTGTCAAGTATGTCATGTGTGTAAATAGTATGTATGAATAATTCACATGACATAGCACAAGCATGAAAGGAAGATATGAGCAAAATAGGATCAATAGCATGAGGCACATGATAAACATGGCAGTAGCAACAAGGATCGCCATCAAGCATGCAAATACACATATGAGAAGCATAATGGTGAATCATGGGTAGAGGCAAGCAAGGGTCAAAATTGCATGGCAAAGGCATAGAAGCAAGCATAGCATGCAAAGTGAACACGGTAAAATGAGCATGAAGCGACAAGCGGTATATAGCCCATAGCCGTGTGAGAGCCAAGTAAGAGAGATGCGCGTAGTCGTTGCGCGGAGAGAATGGTGGTAAGGATAGTCCACGGGATCCCAAGTCATCTTTGCTCTCAAGAGCTCGTTTCGTCAACTCTTGGGATTGAGAGGTTGATGAGTATATGTGAGTACCTACACAAAACAAAGACAAAGGGAAAATTGCGTGTGGTAGATGTACACGTCATCCATCATGATGCACACGTGCTTGTGTTGGTTAGCACAAAATATCCAATGCTCAAACAAATGAGATGCACGATATAGAAACATGTCATCCATCATGATAGGTTTGTTGTTATGTATAGCATAATGGAGACTCAAAGGATGTAATGCATCGCTTGCAATATCTAGAGCATTGTGAGGAATGGTATGCAAATGGTGCACACAAGGGATGTAATCATGCAATACACAATAATTTTCATGGCATGGCATATGAGATGAATTGTGCAAATTATGTAAAGGAAGCATAGCAATATCATCACATGAAAAACAAAAAGCCAATGACCATCATCTCGTCATCTATGCCATAAGTACAAATGGGATTTGTGTGAATGGGGCATGCATAGTCACTATGTTGAGATTGAAAAAATGCAATATGGGATATCTCACTCATAGCATATGACAAGGTTAATGGATTGTCAAACATGATGTGACCAAAAGAATTTTCACGTGATATCCTATGGAGCATAGCATCACAACTAGGCAAATCAACATGCTCATCATCATATTTATCATAAATAGGTAAGTCATGACATGAAGAAATCGCACTAGCATGAAGCATGGGTATAGGTGTGTCAACATCATGCAAGCAATCATTCATAAAATAGTCTACTAGTGGGACAAGAGAAGCACCATCACCTATGTTACATTTGGAGCATCGTTCATGTGTTGTAGGTGAGGTGTCGAAGACCAAGTCGTGGTCATCTTCATCATGATGGAACCATGTGGGGGTGCATCGTCATCCATCATGGCCATCATCGTCTCCATTGGAGGTATGGACTCGTCGAGGATAGGCATGTCGTCATTTAGGAGACCTAGCACCAAAGAAAACACATTCGGAGTAGAGGTTAAGTTGTTAGAAAGCATAGTGGCCTCACGTGTTCTGTCAACTACCTCACTCACTAAGTGTGGTGGCTCACTCACTCCCGGTATGATGCTCTCACTCATATGGTTGGTGGAGTCACTCAAATGGCTCTCAACCTCACATAGGATGTGTCGCATGCTCTCATGTATGAGGCTAGCGGTGGTCACACTCATCCGCTCATAGGAAATGCACTCAATGTCATATATGGTGGTCGGAGAGATGTAGGTGCAAATGTCTCCATGCTCAATCATGTCGTGGTCATAGCCGTGGATGAAGGCCGAAGATGGCACATCATCACTCTCCTCTAAGACCAAAGATAAGGTCTCATGTGCGGTCTTGTAGCTTGACTCGGAGTATGAGTCCAATATGGGCGCAGTCTTCATGTTGTTCAAGAGGTTCATGCTCGTCATCATGGTCGAAGGGGATGGCCCTAGCTCGACCTTCTTGCTTGGGGGGCTTACGAAGATGGAAGTGTCGCCCTTGCTCATAGGTGGTCGCCTTGTACTTGATGATGTCGATGTAGGCGAACTCACGGGAAATAGGCGAAGATGTCGTACGTCCAAAGGCGAAGATGCCTTGATAGCACTTCGCGAAGATGCCGAAGTGGTTGTTGTAGCCGTAGCTCCGTCTTGGTGGTGCTCGTCTCGCGGTCTTCTCTTGTGGTAATGAAGTTTGGACTTGGCGTGAAGTAGGGCTTGTTGGGACTTGTAGGTAGGCACATCTCGAGCATCTTCATGATGATGTTGTCATTGTCGTGCTTGAGCTCAATGGCGTTCGTCGTCGTCGTGCACATGATGCTTGGAGGTGACTTGCCCTTCATGATGAGGTGGATCACGAACGTGATGGTGGTCACCATGGAGATGTGGACGTGGACGACTTGTGCTTGTGTCGCTTGGGCGCTCCGAAGATGATCGATTTGCTCGCCGCCGCCTTGAAGATGACGAAGGGGAAGTAGACTTGATCAAGGCCCGAATCTCCTCCATTCTTGCATCTTGCTCCTCCTTTTGTGCGGAAAGCATGTTGTCGATGTAGTCCCTTTTCCTCTCTTCGGAGTGGCGAATGTCAATGGAGAGGTTCTCGATGCGCTCTCTCGATCTTGATTGTGTGCCTTGCATTTGTCATTGTAGGTCGAAGATTGACGCTTTGGTGATGTAGTTGTTCATGTCGTCGTTGTTGTGGAAGACCGGAGATGAAATGCCTTGCCTATTCATCACTCCAAGAGAAAAATGTGAGTGGTAAAAAGAGAAGAACGAATACCAAATGTACCTTGACCGAAGTTGAAAGTGGATCAATGATCACTCCAATGTGGACAAGGAAATAGCACAATTGGTACCAATTATTGTCGTCTCACACCTACACAAGTAAGGCTTATGGTGGAGCTCGGTGAGGATAGTGGCACAAAAGTTTGATGCAAAATGTTAGCAAGACTCAATAATGTTGAAAGAGATTCACAAATTCCCAAGTGAAACAAGTAGACCAATAGCAATATGGGTGGCAGACGGAAACACACACACTAATAGATAAAATGGGGTCGTGCAACCAAGGAATGAGAACAAAATGTGGAATCCGCAGAAAACGCTCGTGTTGTACAACTCATGGGAGACCCTAGCACGATTGCTCTATAGGCGGATACGACACTTGTGCACAACCTATAAGATGCAAAATGTATCGACTTTCTATCCCAAGTATGCTATATATGTACCGCTATCATTTTGGGGTTATGCTTTAGAGACGGCTGCATTCACGTTAAATAGTGCACCATCGAAATCAGTTGAGACGACACCTTATGAACTGTGGTTTGGCAAGAAACCAAAGTTGTCGTTTCTTAAAGTTTGGGGTTGCGATGCTTATGTGAAAAAACTTCAACCTGATAAGCTTGAACCCAAATCAGAGAAATGTGTCTTCATAGGATACCCAAAGGAAACTATTGGGTAGACCTTCTATGACAGATCCGAAGGCAAGCCATTTGTTGATAAGAATGGATCCTTTCTAGAGAAGGAGTTTCTCTCAAAAGAAGTGAGTGGGAGGAAAGTAGAACTTGATGAGGTAACTGTACCTGCTCCCTTATTGGAAAGTAGTTCATCACAGAAACCGGTTCCTGTGACACCCACACCAATTAGTGAGGAAGCTAATGATGATGATCATGAAACTTCAGATCAAGTTACTATCAAACCTCGTAGGTCAACCAGAGTAAGATCCGCACCAGAGTGGTACGGTAATCATGTTCTGGAAGTCATGTTACTTGACCATGATGAACCTACGAACTATGAAGAAGTGATGATGAGCCCAGATTCCGAAAAATGGCTTGAAGCCATGAAATCTAAGATGGAATCCATGTATGAGAACAAAGTGTGGACTTTGGTTGACTTGCCGGATGATCGGCAAGCCATCAAGAATAAATGGATCTTCAAGAAGAAGACTGACGTTGACGGTAATGTTACTGTCTACAAAGCTTGACTTGTTGCGAAAGGTTTTCGACAAGTTCAAGGGGTTGACTACGATGAGACTTTCTCACCCATAGCGATGCTTAAGTCTGTCCAAATCATGTTAGCAATTGCCGCATTTTATGATTATGAAATTTGGCAAATGGATGTCAAAACTGCATTCCTGAATGGATTTCTGGAAGAAGAGTTGTATATGATGCAACTAGAAGGTTTTTGTCGATCCAAAGGGTGCTAACAAAGTGTGCAAGCTCCAATGATCCATTTATGGACTGGTGCAAGCCTCTCGGAGTTGGAATAAACGTTTTGATAGTGTGATCAAAGCATATATATTGGGCATCAAGATCTATAGAGATAGATCAAGACGCTTAATTGGACTTTCACAAAGCACATACCTTGATAAAGTTTCGAAGAAGTTCAAAATGGATCAAGCAAAGAAAGGGTTATTGCCTATGTTACAAGGTGTGAAGTTGAGTAAGACTCAATGCCCGACCACTGCAGAAGATAAAGAGAAAATGAAAAGTGTTCCCTATGCTTCAGCCATAGGCTCTATCATGTATGCAATGCTGTGTACGAGACCTGATGTGTGCCTTGCTATTAGTTTAGCAGGGAAGTACCAAAGTAATGCGGGAGTGGATCACTGGACAGCGGTCAAGAACATCTTGAAATACCTGAAAAGTACTAAGGATATGTTTCTTGTTTATGGAGGTGACAAAGAGCTTGTTGTAAATGTTTACGTCGATGCAAGCTTTGACACTGATCCGGACGATTCTAAATCGCAAACCGGATACGTGTTTATATTGAACGGTGGAGCTGTTAGGTGGAGCTGTTAGTTGGAGCAGTTCTAAACAAACATTGTGGTGCGATCTACGTGTGAAGCGGAGTACATAGCTGCTTCGGCAGCAGCAAATGAAGGAGTCTGGATGAAGGAGTTCATATCCGATTTAGGTGTCATACCTAGTGCATCGGGTCCAATGAAAATCTTTTGTGACAATACTGGTGCAATTGCCTTGGCAAAGGAATCCAGATTTCACAAGAGAACCAAGAACATCATGAGACGCTTCAATTCCATCTGGGATCAAGTCCAGGTGGGAGACATAGAGATTTGCAAGATACAGACGGATCTGAATGTTGCAGACCCGTTGACTAAGCCTCTTCCACAAGCAAAACATGATCAGCACCAAGGCTCCATGGGTGTTAGAATCATTACTGTGTAATATAGATTATTGACTCTATTGCAAGTGAGAGACTGAAGGAAATATTCCCTAGAGGCAATAATAAAGTTATTATTTATTTCCTCATATCATGATAAATGTTTATTATTAATGCTAGAATTGTATTAATCGGAAACATAATACATGTGTGAATACATAGACAAACAAAGTGTCACTAGTATGCCTCTACTTAACTAGCTCATTGATCAAAGATAGTTGAGTTTCCTAGCCATAGACATGAGTTGTCATTTGATTAATGAGATCACATCATTAGGAGAATGATGTGATTAACATGACCCATTCCGTTAGCTTATCACTTGATCATTTAGTTTACTACTATTGCTTTCTTCATGACTTATACATGTTCCTATGACTATGAGATTATGCAACTCCCGATTACCGGAAGTACACTTTGTGTGCTACCAAATGTCACAACATAACTGGGTGATTATAAAGGTGCTCTACAGGTGTCTCCGATGGTGTTCGTTGAGTTGGCATAGATCGAGAAAAGGATTTGTCACTCCGATTGTCGGAGAGGTATCCCTGGGCCCTCTCGGTAATGCACATCACTACAAGCCTTGCAAGCAATGTGACTAATGAGTTACTTACAGGATGACGCATTGCGGAACGAGCAAAGAGACTTGCCGGTAACGAGATTGAACTAGGTATTGAGATATCGACGATCGAATCTCGGGCAAGTAACGTACTGATGACAAAGGGAACAATGTATGTTGTTATGCGGTTTGACCGATAAAGATCTTCGTAGAATATGTATGAACCAATATGAGCATCCAGGTTCCGCTAATGGTTATTGACCGGAGACGTGTCTCGGTCATGTCTACATAGTTCTCGAACCCGCAGGGTCCGCACGCTTAAAGTTCTGTGACGATCGGTATTATGTGTTTTTGTGTTTTGATGTACCGAAGGTAGTTCAGAGTCCCGGATATGATCAAGGCCATGACGAGGAGTCTCGAAATGGTCGAGACGTAAAGATCGATATATTGGACGACTATGTTCGGACACCGGAAGTGTTTCAGGAGGTTTCGAACATATACCGGAGTACAGGGGGGTTACCGGAAACCCCCGTGGAGTATATTAGGCCTAATGGGCCCTAGTGGGAGAAGAGGAGGGGCGGCCAGGGTAGCCACGCGCCCCTCCTTCTCTAGTCCAAATTGGACAAGGAGGGGGGCGACGCCCCCCTTTCCTTCTCTCCCTTCCTTCTGCTCTCCTACTCCTACTTGGAAGGGGGGAGTCCTACTCCTGGTGGGAGTAGGACTCCTCATGGGGCGCGCCATAGGAGGCTGGCCCCCTCCCCTCCTCCACTCCTTGATATACGGGGAGGGGGGCACCCCTTGGAGACACAACAAATGATCATTGATCTCTTAGCCGTGTGCAGTGCCCCCCTCCACCATAATCCACCTCGGTCATATCGTAGCGGTGCTTAGGCGAAGCCCTGCGTTGGTAGCTTCATCAACACTGTCACCACGCCATCGTGCTGGCGAAGCTCTTCCCGGAAGCTCTACTAGATCGTGAGTTCGCGGGACGTCACCGAGCTGAATGTGTGTTGAACCCGGAGGTGCCGTACGTTCGGTACTAAGGACCGGACGATCGTGAAGACGTACGACTACATCAACTATGTTGTCATAACGCTTCCGCTTACGGTCTACGTGGGTACGTAGACGACACTCTCCCTTCTCGCTGCTATGCATCACCATGATCTTGCATGTGCGTAGGAATTTTTTTTGAAATTACTACGTTCCCCAACAACTATCCCCCTAGGAGCATGCGCATAGTACTTTGTTTCGATGACTAATAGATTTTTGCAATAAGTATGTGAGTTCTTTATGACTAATGTTGAGTCCATGGATTATACGCACTCTCACCCTTCCATCATTGCTAGCCTCTTCGATACCGTGCATTGCCCTTTCTCACCTTGAGAGTCGGTGCAAACTTCGCCGGTGCATCCAAACCCCGTGATATGATACGCTCTATCACACATAAGCCTCCTTATATCTTCCTCAAAACAGCCACCATACCTACCTATCATGGCATTTCCATAGCCATTCCGAGATATATAGCTATGCAACTTCCATCATCATCATATACATGACTTGAGCATCATTTTCATATTGCTTTGCATGATCGTAAAATATCTAGCATGATGTTTTCATGGCTTGTCCGTTTTTTGATGTCATTGCTATGCTAGATCATTGCACATCCCGATACACCGCCGGAGGCATTCATATAGAGGCATATCTTTGTTCTAGTATCGAGTTGTAATATTGAGTTGTAAGTAAATAAAAGTGTGATGATCATCATTATTAGAACATTGTCCCATGTGAGGTTATCAAAATAAAAATGGCCAAATAAGCCCAAAAAAGGAGAGAGAGGCCAAAGAAGCCTACAAAAAAAGAAAAAAGAAGAAGAAGAAAAGAGAACAAAATAATAAAAAAAAATAAAAAATGAGAGAAAAGAGAGAAGGGACAATGTTACTATCCTTTTATCACACTTGTGCTTCAGAGTAGCACCATGTTCTTCATATAGAGAGTCTCCTAAGTTATCACTTTCATATACTAGTGGGAATTTTCATTATAGAACTTGGCTTGTATATTTCAACGATGGGCTTCCTCAAGTGCCCTAGGTCTTCATGAGCAAGCAAGTTGGATGCACACCCACTTAGTGCTGGAATTTTATCTATTTATGGGCTAGCCCAATAACAATTTCAGACATTCCTAACAAATCCTAGAGGCCCACTTAGCCCATTCATGCAAGGCAAGGGGGACTTCTAAAGTTTAGTCCACATTGCTAGTTTAGAGGGAGTTGCACCACTTTATAAGGGAGATTCTTTCCCCACATGTATGAGCATGAGAACAAGAGGGACATCCACGCGCGCTCCTCCTCTGCCGCCCGCCTCGCCACACCTCGTCACGATGCGCCGCGGGTTATAGGAATGAGCCAAGCTGATGTCTAAATTTTTGCCACGCACGACGGGTATACGAAAGGTCACGCGGGAGCTGAAACATTTTTCTATAGTGGACACTGAATCTGAACGGCTCGCCTCTTCAGCTGAAGTCTGTTCGTTTCGTCTCCCTCGTTCCCTTCAGCTCCCGGTGCAGCCTCTCGCCTCCTTCAGTTGCGCCTATAAAAGGGAGGTCGCTCCTCCCAGAGAGATGCACCAGAACAACACAACCCTCTCGCCTCCACGTTCCTGACCACTGAGCTACTGCTACGATCTTCCCCATCCCGGCTTGCGGCGTGCACCACAGGTCGGTACTGTAGGCCTCTGAAACCGCACCTCTTTGAGTCCTGTACGGGAGAAGGGTGATAAGGTTTTTGGGGAGCGCTCCGCACGACTACTAACTTCTTCATCACAGACTCCGACGACTACTTCCCCAACGTCGACAACCTCATCGACGACATGGCTGGAGAGGATGTCGACCCCAAGTCCAGTGCTTCTGCTGTTGTTGTCCTGTACATGTTCTTGCTCTTTCTGTTAGAAGTCCTGCCACGGTTCTTTGCTCTAGTTTCTGCCCTACATATGTTAGGTTGTACTTCGTATATGCAACTTCATCTAGTGTCTGTTCTAGATGTGTTTAGTTCAAGTTCATATATGCAGATGCTATTTACCTTCTCTCTGTCAAACTGCATGACTTGCTTTATCTCTGCTATATTAGTCATGCTTTATCTAGTATTTCCGCTAGCAAAATTATTTGGTAAATTGCTCATATTTCCAACAATCCAAAAACCTTATTATAGGCAATTTACACCAAGTGGTTTTCTGCTTCCATGAGACCTCCTTTGTTTGAGAGTATCCACTATAAGAGGTGGCGCATGAGAGGAGTCTTATGGTTTCAAACCATGAGTTGCTATGACGCCACTCTTGGCAAACCTGAAGGGGAGCATGATGCCCAACAGGAACAAGTTTTTCAAAAAATGGATACTCTGTTTAAGGCTGCTCTCTTGAGTGTTCTTGGTGAGAACATAGTTGATGCGTATGCGTCAATTGACAATGGAAAAGATATGTGGGATGCACTCGAGGCCAAGTTTGGGGTCTCGGATGCTGGCACTGAGCTGTACATCATGGTGCAATTCTATGATTACTGCATGACTGAAGAGCGCTCTGTGGTTGAGCAAGCTCATGAGGTACAGCCATTTTCTAGAGAACTTGAGCACTTCAATTGTGTGCTACCAGACAAGTTTGTTGCCGGAGGTATCATCACTAAGCTTCCTCTTTCGTGGAGGAACTTTGCTACCTTACTGAAGCATAAGAGGCAGGAGTTTTCTATTCCGGATCTCATTGGTACTCTTGATGTGGAAGAAAAGGCAAGAGAAAAGGACACACGTGTGGCACCTCGATCTGCATGAAGCAGGGGGCCTTCGCACGTCAGCCCAGGATAACACCTGACGCACGACAGGTCCATAATACAGCACTCCAGGTACAAGAATATTCATCAAATACATGTATAGAAGATTACACTATTGATGAATACAATTATCTGGGATAGCCCTAAGGCTAATTTAACTGGCAGCGGAAATCTCTTTAACTGGCGGCGAAAGTCTTGGTTTGGCAACATAACAACTCTGGCTGGGCTCCACAACTCACGGGACTGGCAAGGTTACGGCCTAGCATGATGGGTCAAGCGAACACTTCGGGTATGACCTACAAAACTGGCACGACACACCAGGTCAGTACATTGAATGTACTTGCAAGACAACCTAATATATAGCATCCAAACAAGCAGAAGACAAGGCAAGAACCAAGTGCACAAGGCAAGAACCAAGTGCATGCAACAACCTAACTCATATCAATTACTAAACATGGCATGTTAAAGATAATTAAGCCTGAACAACATCATAGCATCAACTAACATAATACTATCATGGCGTATCAACATGCTCCAAACATGGCAATAGCAAATCATACCATATCATTAATCATGGCATAATCAACCCAAGCATGGCATGTCATCATGAAACTATGCTGAAAATAAACTACCGATCATATTCAATATAGACATAACATGATAACTATATGCAGCCATCTTCTGTTCTGTCATGGTTCTTTTAAATGCAAGTACCAACATATTACTCATGCAATGCAATCAAACTCTTGAAATGCAATCAAACTCATCAATTTTCCTTATTTAATTATGGCCAATATATTTGCCAGAGATGTCTAGTTATGCCTTTGGATTTTATTCCTCGAAAAGGCATGAAAAGGAATAAATCACAATTCAAAAATATTGCATGGGACTTAGCAATATTTTTGCACATCCAAGGATCAGAAAGATATGAGGGTCTCTGGGAACAATTGGTAGGATCAACAGATCAAGGAGAATGATGGCTCCTTTGTAAGCACAAAGGAGATATCCAAGTTCCAAAAATTTGGAATTAGGGTTGGAGGGGGTTGAGATGATCCAAATGAGGGCTTGCCCACTGATAAATACATAAGCAAGGTTTTTGGAAAGGTTGAAAATGACAAGAATTGTCAGAGTCATCCAGCAAACTCAGGAGAAATTTTTAAAAAATGAGTGCCAGGAAGGAATAACAGCACCAAAATTGATAACACAATTTTGGGGCAGTTACAACTCTTCGCCCCTTAAAAAGAATCTCGTCCTCGAGATTTCTAGGGTTACAGCACAGCTGAAATGATAACCACTCCGGGGAAAAGCCTCGGGGTTAATTGTAACCCTTTGGTCAAATTTACATGAGATGGGGGCACCGATAATTGGTACACCCGAGGAGGGATATGGCAAACCTGGATATATCCACTGCTGGGGGCACTCGAGATCAGAATCCCGAAAAATACTAGATGCACCCAATGAACAGTTATTTCACCTGCTGACACGTGGGCCCAGGGCCCACTGGCAGCCTCCTTCTTCTACCTCATGTTTGCTGCTTCTTCCTCGTCGCTGCTCCATGTGCAGCGTGGCGCATCGCGCATCTAGCTCCTAGGGCGATGAGGACCCTAGTGCCGTAGTGCGCGGCGTGCACGGCGCCGGTGCAACGAGCACTCACGTCACGGGCCAGCACCTTGTTGGCACTGCTTGCGGATTCGCCTCCTGGACGCCGGTGATCGAGCAACGAGAGGTTCTCCTGGACCTTGCTCACCGTACACCAGGATTGGGCTATAGAAGATGGCAGCGCGGCTCTCCTCCAGCACACCAACACAATGCCGCTCTACTAGCTCTTTGGTTTGGTCGAGATTGAGCCGAGCTCTTTCGGCAAAGAAATGTTCTTGGCGGCGCTGCGGTTGTTACTCGCGGCGTTGCTAGGAACGCTCATCGGCTCGTTGATCCTCCTGCTGATACTCATCAGGAATGATTAGGCTCGGGAGAACATGCGGCTGGGTGCGGGTTCTCGAGATGTGCGAGAAGATGGTGCACTGCGTGGTCCTCCGCCACGCTTGATCCTCCGTTGCTTTGCGCCTGCAAAGTAATTGCGTGTGACGGTGGAGCAGGGTGGCTACTTGCCTGCGCCATGCAAGGCACAGAAGACGGTGGGGATGGGGTCCAGGTGCAGGCGAGGTGGCTGCGCCAGCTCGGCATCACGCCGGGTACGAGGAAAAAAATCGTGGATTGCTCCACAAAAGAGAGTGCTAAGGTAGAATCGGAGTTGAAATTTCTATCGAGGTAGATGTACTGGATCGAGGGAAATAAAGTTCGTGTGTTTTCCCCCAGAAATGAAATCAGGAGAAAGAATTAGAGATGAGGAATTTGCCAGACGGCAATGCCTCTACCAGGTTCTGGATTTGAAACTCCGGCACAGAGGGTATGCACAGATAAAAAGGAGCAAGCAATTTTGCCTTTCCCCGAGTATTGCCCGAAGGTACTCATGGGCGAACCGGGTATGCGTGTAGTATGCAGAATAACCTAAACTAGCAAACAGACAGAGGCAATAAACATGCAATGAAAAACATAACAAACAAATCATTCTAAGGTGTTTTAATGCTAGTGGGCATATATAATCCTGGTATATATATCCCAACAACAGCGCACATTTTATTAAAGACTCAGGACGAGTCAATGTTGCTTTTAGTGTATGTGCTCTACTGATTAAAAATCTTGTTAGCACTCATTGCCAACCTTATCAAGCATTTTTGCTTGACCGGGAGACAGACAAATATAAACACAACAATCAAAAGCAAGAAAGCATACATAAAACACCTCACACGAGTTACAACAGTGCAAGCATACAACAAAGCATGAAAGCGCTACGTGTTTAACGAAACTACTCACTCCGGGATACATGGTTCTATCCTCATATCGGGGATGAACTAACAGACTGACCTACTTTCAGAAACAACTGGTTGCGCGGCTGAGATCAAGCTGAGGGCTTGATTTGCTGGGGTTCTTCGGGAGGAAGAAGACTGAGCCAATCTCCATCTTCATCATCCGAGATCACTATGGGTTGGGATTCGGCCACTAGGGGTGTGGCTGAAATTGATCCAAGCATATGCTGCTGGTGATCCAGAAAAGAGTCTTGTCGAGGTTGATGATGTTTGGCCAAGGCCACAACACAGGCTGAGAGGTTAGCACTGGCTCAGATAGCATTGAGTGAACCTCTTGAGATGCGAATTTACGAGCCTCACGATAAGCTTCCTTGACAACTCGCACCGCATCGTTGTCCAAGGTTCTGAATTCGGCAGGCATCCTTGAAATCATCATCCCGTGGGCAGTTATATTGCACTAGGCGAGCGATTGCGGGGTCATCCCCTTGGATAGAGGGAGAAGGCTGAATTCCTGATGCTGTCGCCACGGGGAAGAAGCAGAACTCCATCCGGTCAGCCACTTGCAGGAACTTGGTTCGGAGGTATAGGATCGCCTCCACAGCAGCGGCTTGAATGGCCAAATCAGTGGTAGGCATGGCTCTACCCTGAAAAACCAACGGTTGGCCATCTGTTGCGGGACCTGGGCAGATCTGTACCCTTGCATCATAGTGATGAAGGTGAGGAACGGGTGTTGACTGGAACACCAGGTAGTCAGGGCTAGCATTATAGCCAAAGGCTTGGGTGAGCATCTCAGCAAGAAGGGGTGGAAAACCAGCATGGTTGACACCGCTTGTGCGACTGTGGAACTTGGTAGTTTTGAGGGTTCTAGCCATGGCTGGAGTGTTACTAGCTAGGCTTCTCTGCAGGGACATGGTTGAATGAGGAGTGAGTGATACGGCTAGCAGAAAGGGGGCTTTTATAGGCAGCTATGTGGGACATGCCCGCATGGGGTGGCCCCTTTCCCTTAATGACGAAGGGCAAGCGGTGCGGCCGACCAGAAAGGATATGGTTGCCATTCGCTCCACGAATAACTAGGCGGGGACAGAATGGTGAGGATGTGTCGGTCCCGAATGCGCCACCTGTGAATTAACGGTGGCCATGCCGGATGCCCAGGATGAGTCAAATCCCTTAGGGTTATTACGGTTTAATTGGAGCGGTGATCTAATACAAGGATAACCTATGCCAGCCTGGCTGCTCTGATACCATGTCCTGTGGCACCCCGATCCGCATGGAGCAGGGGGCCTTCACACATCAGCCCTGGATAACACCTGACGCACGACAGGTCCATAATACAGCACTCCAGGTACAAGAATATTCATCAAATACATGCATAGAAGATTACATTGTTGATGAATACAATTATCTAGCATAGCCCTAAGGCTAATTTAACTGGCAGCGGAAATCTCTTTAACTGGCGGCGAAAGTCTTGGTTTGGCAACATAACAACTCTGGCTGGGCTCCACAACTCACAGGACTGGCAAGGTTACGGCCTAGCACGATGGGTCAAGCGAACACTTCGGGTATGACCTACAAAACTGGCATGACATGCCAGGTCAGTACATTGAATGTACTTGCAAGACAACCTAATATCATCCAAACAAGCAGAAGACAAGGCAAGAACCAAGTGGATGCAACAACCTATCTCATATCAATTACTAAACATGGCATGTTAAAGATAATTAAGCCTGAACAACATAATAGCATCTACTAACATAATACTATCATGGCATATCCAACATGCTCCAAACATGGCAATAGCAAATCATAGCATACCATTAATCATGGCATAATCAATCCAAGCATGGCATGTCATCATGAAACTATGCTGAAAATAAACTACCGATCATATTCAATGTAGACATAACATGATAACTATATGCAGCCATCTTCTGTTCTATCATGGTTCTTTTAAATGCAAGTACCAACATATTACTCACGCAATGCAATCAAACTTGTGCACTGAGTCCCTCGGACTCTCTTACCAACGGGTTGCCTTGTAAACAAATGGTGATCTTTCCGGCGATCACAACCACGACCAACACTTGGTCTCCAACAGTGATCTTTCCGACGATCACAACCACGACCATCAATTGGTCTCCAACAGTGATCTTTCCGGCGATCACAACCACGACCATCAATTGGTCTCCAACACCCACCGAGACCTTGTCTCGTGATCATATCAAAACATCGACTATCTCGTTGTCCAAATCACCACATTCTTGATATCACCTTAATTTACTTAATTATTTCAGGTTCATCCTCCATTTCGACCAAGACCTGATAGTGTGACCTACTACGAACTGTGTTGCTATCGATAGACTTCATAAACACTCTGCAGAGGTAGCGCACTATACCCACACCATGCAACCCATGGCCTCGTCATCCCAATCGGGTGGACCAACGGCATTCCAAAGAAACCGACCTACTGCCATGACACTCTCCCGGCCACTCCAACCCACTCACAACTCGGCTAGTCCTGGGTGGCCCCGTGTCTACCAAAGACACAACGACCACTGTCGTGGCCAAAACGTCCCTCACTAGGACCGTCCGTCACTAGGACCGTCCCTCATGGGGACCGGTACCAAAAATCTCAACAACGGGCACACAAGGTTATGTCCGCCTACCTGATCAGGGTAGCGGGCGCCCATAACCACCCCTCTTTGGAGGCATCGGTGAGAGGCACGACAATAGATCGCATTAAGGCCTTCCCATAAAGGCAAAATGTGGCTGCACTGGAAAAGTTCGATTTGTTGGCACTATGACTAGATCCCATCGATGACGAAGGAGGTTTGATATTATTAAGTCAATTTATTAGCTTCTCCATCATCATGAACATGGATGCAAAAATGCACATGCATCATACAAATGCTTTAATAAAATACCGAACTTCTCACGTGAACAACTACATCATAAAGAACATGACAATACCAAGTACTAGCATATCAATGGTGCATTACAATCATCATATCTATCATAATAGCCACTAAGAATCCAAAGGCAACATGATATCCAAAGTAATACTCCAAAACATAATACCATCATGAACATAATCATACTAGCCACTAAGAATCCAAAGGCAACATGTCATCCACATAATCCTCCAAATATAAATCCTAAAACTCCAAGCAATATTGATACTAACATTCTAATTGGCATGACAAAAGATATCATGAAAGCATAGGCATGCATGATGATCATATAGAATAACTGTAGACGAAAACGGTAAATAGTAATTGTAACTACACAGACACAAGGTGCAAGCAGAGTCAACATGCAAGTTCGGGGCTCATGATAAGAGGTTGGCTTGCCAGGGGATCGACAAATACTCCGAGAAGAAGTGCGGAACGATCGCGAAAAGATTTGCCGAAAACAGTTCTCTCTCGGAGGGGCTGTTTACGTGCAAGGGCAAAAAGGTCATTTTCAGAATATCAAAACATCATGAAAATGTTACCAACAGAACGGGCTCGACGAAACGAAGACGTGGGCTTTGGAATCACCTCATTTGGAGTTGCGAGCAAAAAGTTATAGCCCGACGAAGTTCAGGGACAAATCTGTAAAAAGACCCTCTACAAAGGGGCCCTGAGCTGAAAAACAGAATACGCCTTCACAACAGGGAAAACGTATTTCTAGTCGTAGTTAAATCGGAATACGCCTTCTCTTAAAGAAAGCGTATCTCCAACCGAACTAAGACCAAAATGCACTTTCACTAAACAAAAATGTATTCCAGCGAAATGCGTTTCCACTTATCTGACGTTGATGGCGGGGGTCAACGCGTGTGGATGACGGGTGGGGTCGGGAGAGACGCGGGGCCTGCCTGGCCCATGGTCGTCTTCTTCCTCACCCTGCTCCCGCCCGGAACAGAGGAGGCAGGGGGGGCGCAATGCAGCCGGCGCCGTCCTGGCCAACTCCGGCCATCCCTGGCTAGGGCGAGGCCACCAGCGGGGGCGGCTGGGCCTGGCGCGTCCATCCAGGAGGGAAGCGGCCGCCGGGGGTGGAAGGGGAGATGGTGACGGGAGGAGGCAGAGGCGGCGGTGGTATTCGGGGCACCGCCCAAGAGAGGCTCCGGCGAGGGGGCAAGGGCACAGGGAGAGTCGCCGGAGTGTGGGGAAGACGGTGGTGGTGGCTAGAGGTAGCGTAAGGCTCGGCTTTGGGTCAATTTAGGCTGAAGCCGAGGCGGACATGGCGGCCATGGATGAGGTGTGGTGGCTCCGGAGCTCGGGCGAGTGGACGAGGAGGAAGCTGGGAGTGAGGCTAGGCTGATGAGGTGCTCGGGAGGCCGCGGGGATGGCTATATATAGCCGAGCGAGGGAGGGGAGGTCGTGGACGCGTGGTCGTGGCTCGGATGCCGCCGCTCGCGTCCGGCCATGCTCTGGCGACGGCCAGCGATCACGGGAGGCGCGGGGTCACGAAGAGAAGGAACCGGACGAGCTACAGCGGAGCACAGGGTAGGAGGGACCGAGGGGCATAGAGGAGAAGCTGTCGAACGCCATCAAAACTCGGTCGGCCACAGTGCGTCCATGGGCGCGTGGCGATGAGAGCTAACGGAGGCGCTGACGGAGGGGGAAGTGGCTTCAGGAGGACGGCGACAACGCGGGGAACCCGCTGGACAGGCCCGTGCTCGCTGAGACGCCGAGCAGAAAAGGGGCCCGAGCAACAAGACGCTCTCGACGCGGCCGGTGCATGCCAAAGCGGTGGTCACCGCGTGCACTGGTGCCCACAGTGCCACAAGCTAAGCCAAACGATGTCTGGGTGGAGTCCTTCCTGGGGAGGTTGCAACTGCGGTGGTAGTTTGGTTAAAAGGGCTCTGGTTAAATCGAAAGCAACCTCTGAAGTTTACTGCAGTAAACTTAGCCGTGTACTGTTGATCAACAGGGAAATGAATGGAGCCATAGAGTTTGTCTGGGGAGTTTAGCTTAGGAAGGACTATAATCCTGTTAATTTTGAGATGATTTGGACCAAGATAAACCATAGTTGCTTCACAACTACATATTTAGTCCAGGATCAAGATTTGGACGATGCACTCACATGGAGCATCAACTTGAGCTCCGATTTGGCAAGTCTTAGGGATATGGACATAGTAAGATGCTGTAAAACCTTCATACCAAATGGACTTGCCAACATGGTACTTGTTTCACAAACATCTCCTTTGTCCTGAAACTTGAGAAAATTCCTGAAGGCAAATGGCTAATTGAAATGAGCCAAAACTTTGTGGAGATGGATCATATGGATAGGAGAAGGTCTGAAAAAAGTTTTAGCCAAAATGGAGCAAGATAAAATATACTTGCTTCACAAACTAAAAGTTTTGACACAAAACAAGAATTGCTCCTCTGCTCACATAATTCAATGAAAGGAACTGAATTTGGGTAGAGGCTAATTATTTGAGATAGGTGAGAGGATGGAAAAGTTTCATCCCATTTGGAAACACTATGAAGGTACTTCCTTCACAAAGTTGTGTTCTGGTCAGGAACTTTGAAGAAATTGCACAGGGAGCTAGGATGAATGGATTGAGCTCATATTTGGCATCCACGGGTTATTTATCCATGTTAATCAGCCTGTCGAATTGCAGCTCATTTGGAGTTAGGAATAAAGCACTTCCTTTGCAAAATTTTAGAGAAGCCAGAAACTTGCATTAGATCATGTGCTCCATTTTTGATCTGTGGAACATGAGATAAGGATGGAACTAGTGATTATATAGCAAGTACAAGCTCCACAATTTGTGTTGGAATTTTCTTTGCTATAAATATGGTAGTTCCTTTAGTAAGTGGCATAAATGCAATATTGACATTAAATAAGAAAAGGCAATTTTCCTTATTTAATTATGGCCAATATATTTGCCAGAGCTTGGATTTGGCATAAGCATCAACTCCACCAATTCTCATGAATTTAAGAGACGGCTAGTTATGCCTTTGGATTTTATTCCTCAGAAAGGCAAGAAAAGGAATAAATCACAATTCAAAAATATTGCATGGGACTTAGCAATATTTTTTCCCATCCAAGGATCAGAAAGACATGAGGATCTCTGGGAACAATTGGGAGGATCAACAGACCAATGAGAATGATGGCTCCTTTATAAGCACAAAGGAGATATCCAAATTCCAAAAATTTGGAACTAGGGTTGGAGGGGGTTGAGATTATCCAAATGAGGGCTTGCCCACTGACAAATACATGAGCAAGGTTTTTGGAAAGGTTGAAAATGACACGAATTGTCAGAGTCATCCAGCAAACTCATGATATATTTTTGAAAAATGAGTGCTAGGAAGGAATAAGAGCACAAAAATTGATAACCCAATTTTGTGGCTGTTACAACTCTTTCCCCCTTAAAAAGAATCTCGTCCTCGAGATTTCTAGGGTTAGAGCACAACTGAAGTGATAACCACTCCAAGGAAAAGCCTCGGGGTTAATTTTAACCCTTTGGTCAAATTTAAATGAGATGGGGGCATAGATAATTGGTACACCCGGGGAGGGATATGGCAAACCTAGATATATCCACTGCTAGGGGCACTAGAGATCAGACTCCCGAAGAATACTGGATGCACCCAATGAACAATGGTTTCACCTGCTGACACATGGGCCCAGGGCCCACTGGCAGCCTCCTTCTTCTACCTCCGGTTTGCTGCTTCTTGTTCGTCGCTGCTCCACATGCGGCGTGGCGCAGCGCGCATCTAGCTCCTAGGGCGATGAGGACCCTAGTGCCGTAGTGCGCGGCGTGCGCGGCGCCGGTGCAGCGAGCACTCACGTCAAGGGCCAGCACCTTGTCGGCACTGCTCGCGGATTCGCCTCTTGGACGCCGGTGATCGAGCGACGAGAGGTTCTCCTTGACCTTGCTCACCGTACATCGAGGTTGGGCTGTAAAAGACGGCAGCGCGGCTCTCCTCCAGCACACCAACACAATTCCACTCTACTACCTCTTTGGTTTGGATGAGATCGAGCCGAGCTCCTTCGGCGAAGAAATGTTCTTGGAGACGCTGCGGTTGTTCCTCGCGGCGCTACTGGGAACGCTCATCAGCTCGTGATCCTCCTGCTGATACTCATCAGGAATGATCGGGCTTGGGAGAATGCATGGCTGGGTGCGGGTGCTCGAGATGCGGGAGAAGATGGTGCACTGCATGGTCCTCCGCCATGCTTGATCCTCCGTCGCTTTGCACCGGCGGAGTAATCACGTGTGATGGTGGAGCGGGGTGGCTACTTGCCTGCGCCACGCAAGGCACAGAAGACGGTGGGGATGGGGTCCAGGTGCAGGCGAGGTGGTTGCGCCAGCTCGGCATCACACCGGGTACGAGGAAAAAAATCGTGGATTGCTCCACAAAAGAGGGTGGTAAGGTAGAATCGGAGTTGAAATTTGTATCGGGGTAGATGTACTGGATCAGGGGAAATAAAGTTGGTGTGTTTTCCCCCACAAATGAAATCGGGAGAAAGATTTAGAGACGAGGAATTTGCCAGACGGCAATGCCTCTACGAGGTTCTGGATTTGAAACTCCGGCACACGGGGTATGCATAGATAGAAAGGAGCATGTGATTTTGCCTTTCCCTGAGTATTGCCCGAAGGTACTCGTGGGTGAACCGAGTATGCGTGTAGTATGCAGAATAACCTAAACTAGCAAACAGACAGAGGCAATAAACATGCAATGAAAAACATAATAGACAAATCATTCTAAGGTGTTTTAATGCTAGTGGGCATATATAATCCTGGTATATATATCCCTACACCAGCGCGCATTTTATTAATGACTCAGGACGAGTCAATGTTGTTTTTAGTGTATGTGCTCTACTGATTAAAAATCTTGTTAGCACACATTGCCAACCTTGTCAAGCATTTCTGCTTGACCGGGAGACAGACAAAAACAAACACAACAATCAAAAGCAAGAAAGCATACATAAAACACCTCACACAAGTTACAACAGTGCAAGCATACAACAAAGTAGGAACGCGCTACGTCCTGAACGAAACTAGTCACTACGGGATACATGGTTCTATCCTCATATCGGGGATGAACTGACAGACTGACCTACTTGTAGAAACAACTGGTTGCACGGCTGAGATCAAGCTGAGGGCTTTCTTTGCTGGGGTTCTCCGGGAGGACGAAGACTGAGCCAATCTCCATCTTCATCATCCGAGATCACTATGGGTTGGGGTTCGACCACTAGGGGTGTGGCTGAAATTGATCCAAGCATATGTTGTTGGTGGATCCGGAAAAGAGTCTTGTCGAGGGTGATGATGTTTGGCTGAGGCCACAACATAGGCTGAGAGGGTGGCACTGGCTTAGATAGGGTTGGGTGAACCACTTGAGATGCGAATTTACGAGCCTCACGATAAGCTTCCTTGACAACTCGCACCGCATCATTGTCCAGGGTTCTGAATTCGGCAAGCATCCTTGAAATCATCTGTTAGACCCACAATGCGGCTATATCGCCCACGTGTCGGGGCACGACTTAGAGGCATAGCCGCATGGTAGTTAGTCGCAAGTGGGTTAATCTTCATACAATCCCATGTACTGAATAAGAAAGGGATAAAGAGTTGGCTTACAATCACCACATCACACAAATACAAGTTATACATGCATCATCCAGAATACAATCAAGGTCCGACTACGGAACCAAAATAAAAGATGACAACCCCAAATGCTAGATCCCCGATCGTCCCAACTGGGCTCCACTACTGATTAACAGGAAACGAAACAACACAACGAACAAGATCTTCATCGAGCTCCCACTTGAGCTCGGTTGTGTCATCTGCACTGGTATCATCGGCACCTGCAACTGTTTGGAAGTATCTGTGAGTCATGAGGACTCGGCAATCTCACACCCGCGAGATCAAGACTATTTAAGCTTATGGGTAGGGGAAGGTAGTGAGGTGGAGCTGCAGCAAGCACTAAGCATATATGGTGGCTAACATACGCAAATAAGAGCGAGAAGAGAAGCAATGCAATGGTCGTGGACTAGAAGTGATCAAGAAATGATCCTGAAACTACTTACGCACAAACATACCAACAAAACCATGTTCACTTACCAGACTCCGCCGGAAAGAGACCATCACGGGTACACACGCGGTTGATTCATTTTATTCAAGTTAAGTGTCAAGTTCTCTAAAACCGGACATTAACAAATTGTCCTCTTCCACATAACCGCGGGAACGGCTTTCAAAAGTTCAAACCCAGCAGGGGTGTCCCAACTTAGCCCATCACAAGCTCTCACGGTCAACGAAGGATATTCCTTCTCCCGGGAAGACCCGATCAGTCTCGGAATCCCGGTTACAAGACATTTCGACAATGGTAAAACAAGACCAGCAAGACCGCCCGATGTGCCGACATCCCGATAGGAGCTGCACATATCTCGTTCTTAGGGAAACACCGGATGAACACTACATACAGCTAAAACCAGCCCTCAAGTTTCCCCGAGGTGGCGCCGCAAGTGGCTCTGGTTCGGACCAACACTTAGAGAAGCACTGGCCAGGGGGGGTTAAAATAAAGATGACATGAGTCTGCATAACCCAAGGGAAAAAGGCTTGGGTGGCAAATGTTAAAACCAAGGTTGGGCCTTGCTGGAGGAGTTTTATTCAAAGCGAACTGTCAAGGGGTTCCCATAACACCCAACCACGTAAGGAACGCAAAATCAAGGAACATAACACCGGTATGACGGAAACTAGGGCGGCAAGAGTGGAACAAAACACCAGGAATAAGGCCGAGCCTTCCACCCTTTCCCAAGTATATGGATCCATTAATTAAATAAGAGATATTGTGATATCCCAACATATCCATGTTCCAACATGGAACAAACTTCATCTTCACCTGCAACGAGCAACGCTATAAGAGGGGCTGAGCAAAGAGGTAACATAGCCAACCAACGGTTTGCTAGGAAACGTGGGTTAGAGGCTTGACATGGCAATATGGGAGGCATGATAAGCAAGTGGTAGGTAACGCGGCATAGCAATAGAGCGAACAACTAGCAAGCAAAGATAGAAGTGATTTCAAAGGTATGGTCATCTTGCCTGAAATCCCGCAAGGAAGAAAAACGAGTCCATGAAGAAGACAAACGGACAGAGTCGAACGGATCCTCACAACTCCGAAACGAAACCACAACTAATGAGAGAAGCAACCCAGAAAGAAGCAAGCAATATAGTAAACAACCATCACATAGACATGGCATGATGCGCAAACAAGTATGATGCATGTCCGGTTTAATGAGGCATGGCATGGCAAAGTGCACAAACAATACTACAAATTAAGTGGAGATCAATATGCAACAAGTTGCATATTGACGAAACACCACATCAATTATTTAGTTCACTCTCGGTTAGGTACTCAACAATATTAAATGTTGGTTAACATGGCAAGAGATGAAACATGAGTAAACTACAAAGTTAGGCATTTTAAATGAGGCCGGAAACATCAAACAATAATTCCGGTAAATCCCCATATGCATTTAGCAATTTAATGCAACAACAACATTTTAAATGTTGTTATCATGATGCAGATGACATATGCAAGTTATAAGCAATTTTATGAAAAATGTTACATGAGCATGTTATGAAGCATTTGTCATCGTAGCGGAAACGAAAGGGGTGCCACGGCAACGATAACGAAAATGATGCCAAGGCATTGTTCCGACGATCCGGTAGCTCATGAAGATACCGGTGCAAAAGGAAGTAGGTGTGAGTGTGTCATGCAAGGATGGTGGGGTGATACGGATACCGGGTTCCCACGGGTCGACGGCGTGGCAACGAGGAGGAAGAACTAACGTTCACGGGCGGATACAACATCCAAACATGCATCTCATACAACTCATGCATTCGTCCACGGGTGGTCGTTCTCGGCGGTTATACCTTCGAAGCATGCGTTTCGAAGCGGATCGGTTCGTAGATGAAGTAATCATTCACGAGTCATCGAGGGAAGTAGTGGTACACGACGATGGTAGTGGTACACGTTTTCGTAGATGTTTGGGGTCATGACATGGAACTTGACGTCCACGGGGTCTTTGCGGGTCGACGGTAGTGGTACATGTTTTGTAGCCGTTCGAGTCATCGGTAGAGGAACTTGGCGGTCCATGTAGTCGAACTTGGCGCATCCGAAGGGGACTTGGTGAATCCCTGTAGTCGTACACGAGTCGTAGGGGAACTTGACAGACCCAAGGTCTTCGGGCGCAGTGGTATTTGGTGAATCCCGAACGGTTTTGACGATCCGGCGAGACGACATGGTTTGGGGTAGTCTCAAACTTGATGGTCTCAGTGAATCCTCGTGGTGGTCGTTGGACTTGCGGTTTGAAGGCGTCGGTGGTTCCAGGGTACTGACAAATGCACGTAGTCACGCCAGAGTCGTCGTACACTTGACAGTTCCGGGAATAGGAACTTGGCGCCCAAAGGTGTTGTAGTTGCAGTCTTCATGTCAATGAGAATAGGCAGCGACGGAGCAGCTCTGTCACGGGGAGGCGCAAGGTGCCGGAGCAGGGGACTTGGCGCGGCGGACGAGCTCCAGGACGGGCGTGTGGAGCAGAGCAGCAGCGACCCGGGGTCTACCGCAGGAGGTGGGGGCGTGGTCGTGGCATGGAGGAGGGGCAGCAACTCGCCGATGGAGGAAGGCCATGGCAGAGGCTGTCCGGTGAGGTAGGCATGGCTTCGGCGGAGCTTCTCGCGGGTGGCGGCCAGAGGCAGAGGTGGGGGCGATCTAGCGATGGAGAGGGAGGCGCGAGGAAGGAGGGACCGGCTGTAGGAGGAGAAGGACGGTGGCGCTGGTAGGAGAAGGAGGCAAGGCGCGGGGCTCGCGCGTGCTGGGGAACTCATCTCCCTGGCGATGCATGTGGGAGCGAGGGGATAGTGCGCGATGCGGGTGTGGGTGGCGCTAGGCAGAGGGAAAGAAAGGAGGAGATGGAATCGGGACGAAGGAGGAAGATGGCGGTGGCGTGGGGGGATGGGAGGAAGAGGGTGAGGGGATCGGGCCAGGGGAGATGGTTAGGTTAGGATTAGGTGGGCCTAAAGGGTCGACCTAGTAGAGTGGGGGGCTTAGGTGGGCCGACGCAGATGATTGAGAGGCCCAGAAGGCCGGCGGGCGCAAGCTCTCTCTCTCTCTCTCTCCCATTATTCTTAAACTTTAACCAAAAGGCCATCAAAGAGAAGAAAATTAAAGAGGGGGGTTAGGGAAAGAATTTGCGCACGCGGCTAATTTTCCCGGACTCACAAAAATGTGCTTGTTCCGAGAAAATTGGAGTGGGAAAGATTGCAAGGTTTAAATTCAAACACATCCGAAATTAATCAAATGGATTGAACTAGGACTAGGGTTTTGAAGTGCCCAAAAAAATGTTCAGATCTTTAGTGGAGCTCGGAAAAGATGAAAGAATTTGCGGCAAAGTTGGAGGCCAAGATTTGAGAAGGAAAAGGCATGGAACTTAAATTGTAAGTGTGTTATGGTTTATTCCAAAAGAATTGAATATTTATAATAGGTCCCTAAAATATTGGGAGAATATGCTTTAAAGAGAAATCACCATAGTGAATATCCCTCGATTTAAATGAATCGAAGATCCATACAATTTAATTGGTTGAGTTTTTAAAAATTAAATGTCATGATGCAATGCACATGATGCAAATATGAATGCACGGAACCAAACAAATCACACGACGAAACTCGGAAAACATGGAAGGCATCTGAAGCATCGGTCTCGGGGCGTCACAACACTCCACCACTTCGAGAGGATCTCGTCCCGAGATCTAGAATGGCACTGGAGGTAAACGGAAGACGAAGAGAAGAGGTAAAACTAAGTTGCTTCTTTGACAAATGAGTGAAACCACGAACCTTGAGAGGTTGAACAAATTGGACGAAAGAATACAACGAAGATGAACAAAGTTGAAAACACTCTGTTAGAAAAGAGGAACAAGGAACATTACTAGAACCTTGTAGATTGAAAGACATGAGAAAAATGGTTTCAATGGACAATAAGTACATGCAAGCACTCCGGATGAAACGAGATGTACAAGGAACGATAAGGATCAAATACGACAACACTCCAGTTGGAAAAAGGAAGGTAAAGAATATGAGCTTGGTAAAATGAAAGCACTTGGATGAGAGTCCGGTTAGAAGAGGAATGATGGCCACAACACTCCGGTTAAACAAGATAGAGAAGGAATAAGAATGCTATAATTTGGGCAGCACTCCGATTGTAAATGGAAGGAATTGAACAATAACTTGACAAGATGAGAGGACACTTGACGAAATCAATAGTACACGGCCTTCCGAACTATTGAAAGAATGGCACAAGGGGTAAGAAAGATTTCAGACAGCACTCCGGTTGAGAAGGGAGGCAAAACTTGATAAGATGAGAGAACTTGAATGAAGGACATGACACTCAGGTTGAGTGGATAAGCAAAAGGAAAGAACATGATCTTGGCAAGGCAAGATGATGGAATAACATAATGGAGAAGAAAATGCCAAACTTCTGGCACAAATGAGCTTGGAAAGCACCCTTCCGAGAAGGTTATAACGGATTTGTTGGAAAACCAACAGCGAAAAGAGTGAGCTTGTTGTGGGCTTATGGAGAACATCTCGAAATCTTGAGGTGAAATTCTGCCACTAACAAAAAACAATAGAACAAGGAGACGAGAAATTTATTTCACCGGGATGATAAATGAAGAACTTGGGTCATTTATGAGCACCATAAGTAGCAACAATCCTTAGGGAAACCTTTAGGTGAAATATAACCCAAGATAATTCCAATGAAGAGATTGATGGGTTGCAAAGGATCTCATGAACGAATTGAAAAAATGATGGGTTTACAATATGTCATTCCGGACAACTTGTGAATCATGAAACACAAAGTCAAATTGTAAAGAATGACATAACACCACCTCAACTGATACGGTAGAAAGAATTGCACTATGGAATGCAAGATGAAGAATGCTTGAACTCCTCAAAACAAGACATGTGTTGAACGACATGTTTATTTTAGAGTAAAGCTTGACGGATCTTAACTCCGAGAGGAATCTTGAAGAACAATTGAAGAATTAAAAAAATCCTTGACGAACCACCCTGTAGAGTCTCCATGAAGAACTCCGGTAATAAAAGAAATGGTAGGAAGGAAAAGAAATTGAAAACACAAGGTGAAGCCTTGCAATAATTTGGATGAATCTTCGTGGTGATATAGTTGAGAGATATTGGAACTCCGGGAAAATATGAAGCACTTGAACCGAGAGTTTACTTATTGTGAACAAACTCCGGAAGAATGAATCCATCATTTGGATGAATCAAGAATAAGAATTATGTTATGTTTATCCTTCACCAATTTTTAATTGATGACAAGCAACGGATTTGGCATAATACTTATTCTCGTAGAAGGGATTAAGAAAGATATAGTGCAAACTCAATGGACCACCGGTAGGATTTAACCAACGAATAAATTGATATGATAATGAAGGAAGAGAAAACTTGAACGAACCACCGTAAGAATTGAAAATGAACGAAGAAAAGATTAAGAAACACCGGGAAGAATTGTAAAAAGAATGAAAATACTTGAGAGAATTTAGATAGATGAGAATGAATAGATCACGAGCTGATTAGAGAATACCTGAATGATGCACCGGTAAGATTTGGAGAACGAGAGCTGAAAGCTGGAATGAATAATCCTAAGATGATGGGCTCCGGAGAATCAAACTGAAAAGACTCCTGAAATGCTCCGGATGGATGAAAAGAATTCTCACAATCGAAAACAATTATGAGAGGATGGCATCAAGCTAGAACCATGAATCTTCAAGAGAACAGATATGATTGAAGAGAAAATCCTCTTCGGTCTTCAAATCTTAGAATGACGTCGAGAAACACCATCAAGAATTGTTTAGACACTCCGGGACGACGAATAGAAAGGTTGAGCCAACGGTGAAAAGAATTTGACAGATCTTGGAGAAATACATATGACTGATGATAATTCATTCTTACGTCAACTTTGAAATGAATTTGAGAATAACTCCGAAGAAAATTAGAAGAGTTAGGTAAGATCCTGGGAAAAGACCTGTGGGTTAGGGCCCACTCAAGAGAAACACCATTGAACGATTTTGAAGACAGATTGCATCGGTTGATTTAAATGGCTTGAATGAGATAACATCCTCAAAAGAACTTGAACAAATTGAGAATGGAAACTTGAATCTTCTGAGATTTCTTCAGCACTCCGGAGCAAATGAATAGCGAGAGATGAGCGATTAAGAGGTGCACTGGTATGAGAAAGCATTTGAAATGAGGAAAAGATATGATCGACAAAGCTTGACTTGAATCTACCAGAGAAGAAAGAGAACGAAGAATGATGAACCTGAAGCTCCGTTAGTATCTGTAAGTGCATCTAGTGCCACCCCTAGTTGGTTTTGGAGTATTGACGACAAACCTAGTTGAGGGACTAATGTGTTTGTGAGAATTGCAGGATAACACAGGTAGAAGTCCCTATTGATTCGGTTTTACTACCAGAGATGACCCCTAAAAATGTATGAAGACATTGAAGTCAAAGGTGGTATATGAAGATATTCACATTGAAGACTATGACAAAAGAAGACACGTTATGAAGACAATGGAGCTCGAAGTCTTAGATCTTTCGTAGTTCTTTTTGTTTTGTGTTGAGTCATAGGAACCACCGTACTGTTAAGTGGGGTCCAGGAGAACCAGTCAGAATGACTGAAGTGATGCCTAAACCAAAAACCTATGTCTTCGAGTGAAGACAATGAGAGCGAATCTTGTCTAGAGCCGGACAAATCAACTTTGCTTGTAGCCCAAGTAAAGTTGCCATGAGAGTTTGAAATCTGACCGGTGAGACACGTGTCAGTTCCTTAGTGACCCAGGGTCATTTCGGACAAATCAGGTCGGGTTGCCAAGTGGCTATAAATAGCCCACCCCCTACAACCATAAATGGCTGGCTGCTCAGATTTCAGTGCACGGCTTTTGTCATTTGAGAGCAACCCACCTCGAAGCCTTTGAGAGAAAATTCCTAGCGAGGAGAAAGCCCTAACCACCCAGAGCCAGAGTAAATTGGGCATCACTTAAGTCTTCTTGTCTGTGTGATCTGAAGACTTATTACACTTGAGGACTGTGCATCCTCCAGACGGTTAGGCGTCGCGTTCAGAGCATCCAAGAGTCATTGTGGATTGCCAGTGAACAAAGTCTGTGAAGGTTTGGGAGTCTACCTTGAAGACTTACCAGAGTGATTGGGCGAGGACTATGTGACCTTAGCTCAAGGAGAATACGGTGAGGACTTGGTGTCCTGAGCTGCGTGTTCAGGACTGGGTGTCCGGGACTGTGTGTCCTAAGGTTTAAATACCTAGCCGCTCCAACCAGACGTACAGTTGTCACAGCAACTGGAACTGGTCCAACACATCATTGTCTTCAACGAGTCACGGGTTTCATCTTCACTTCCTTTTACTTACTGTTACTCATTGTGAAGCCATTGCATGCTTGCTATATCTTTTGTCTTCACAACGTAACTGTATGATTTGATTGGCTTCATAACTTCTTCCTACCTGATCCTTATTACACTGCAGCTACTTGTCATTGTGGTTTCACTCTATTGAATACTTGACCATGGCTTGCCTAGTGTAATCTAACTTCCGCTGCATAGTGATAGGCATATCTCTACTGTTTGTCTTCATAACTTCCACGTTTTGAAGACTTTCATAAAAATCGCCTATTCACCCCCCCTCTAGTCGATATAACACACTTTCTATTGGTATCAGAGCAAGGTGCTCCCTTGTTCTGTGTGATTCAGTTTAACCACCTGGAGTTTTAGCTATGTCGACTGCAGGGATAATTAAAGTCTCCGCTGCGTGCCCCGTCTTTGATGGAACTGAATATCCCTACTGGAAGAATAAGATGCGTATGCATCTTGAAGCCATTGACGTCGACCTATGGTATGTCGTCGAGAACGGCGTTCCCAAGGCTGGAGAAGGTGTCACTGCTGCTGATGTCAAGAAATTCGTTCAACTGGACTCTACTGCCAAGAACATCATCTGTGGTCATCTAACCAAAGGACAGTATGGCCGTGTGAGTGCTTTGAAGACATCCAAGCTGGTCTGGGACTGGCTCTCCAAGGTCAATGAAGGCATCTCAACCCAGAGAGATCAAAGAATCAGTGTCCTTCGCAATCTCTTCAACCGCTTCAAGCGAAATGACAATGAGAATGTCCAGCACACATTTGACAGACTCACTGACATCACAAATGAGCTTCAAGCCCTCGGCGCTACTGAGATCACCAAACATGAAGTCATCAAGACGCTACTGAGATCACTTGATAGTTCATTTGACATCCTAGCCCTGATGATTCAAGAACGTCCTGATTTCAAGACACTCAATCCATCTGACATACTTGAGAGGCTCAAGACACATGAGTTTCAGCTTTCTGAGAAAAGAGATATCTACGGTCCAAACTATGGGCGAACTAGTGCCTTGAAGGCAAAAGCTGTTTCCTCATCTGAAGAAGAATCTGACAGCAGTTCTAATGATCCTGAAGACATTGGAAGGGAACTTGCAATGCTAGTGAAGAAGTTCCAAAAATTCACCAAGAAGAAAGGCTTCAGAAAGTCTTCACGATCTAGCTCAAGGAATGATGAAGCTTCTGCTCATGACTACAAGAAGAAAACATGCCACAAGTGCAAGAAAACTGGACACTTCATCTCTGAGTGTCCACAGTGGGACAATGAGAACAAAAAGAAGAAGAAGAGCAAGGAATATGACTCTGACGACAAGAAAAATAAGAAATACACAAAGTCTTCTTCCAAGTCTTCCTCAAAGTCTTCATCACACAAGAAGAGCTCATATGGCAAGGCACGTGCGTTTGTTGGCAAGGAAATGGATTCAGAGGAGGAGTCCACTTCTGAGGAGGCAGAGGTGGAGTCTGAGGAGGAGTCTGATTCTGGCATTGCAAGTCTGGCTACAACATACGTCGCCAAGTCCATCTTCAACACTGAAGACAATGACTTCATCACCGACACCGATGCAAATGACAAGGACTACTCCACTCCTACCCACTGCTTCATGGCACGCGGTGCCAAGGTAAACAAACGCACTACTCACTATCAAACATCTAGTGACGATGACTCTGATTGTGATTCAAAACCCAGTTATAAAACACTTGCTAAAATTGCAACTGAACAACAGAAAGCCATGGAACATATTCAAAAACTGTTAGACAGAAGCGATGATCTGTTGGGTGCTGAAATGACTCAATCTGAATCCTTAATTGAAGACATAAAAAATCTTCACGTTAAGTATCAGGAACTTGAAGATCGTCATGATACTCTCTCAACAACTCATGAAAAGCTTTCCTATGATTATCTTCAAAGGAAGCAAGAACTTGAGAAATTAAGGGCGGCTCATGAAGATCTTCAAAAGGAAAACGAGTCCTTCGCGCCGGATAGATCAGTTCCGCTCAGGAAGGATTTGAACCACCATGTCTTAAATGCATTGAGTGTGATAATGCTACTTCTGTTGCTGAATGTTCCACTGCTACTGCTGTTGCAATATCTTCAACTGTTGATGTGGTAACTAACCCCTCTGCTGAGGATACCACTACTATTGCTGATGAGAATGCTAGGTTGAAGACATTGCTTGAAACAGGGATGCACAAAAGTCTTAAAGGACATCAGACATTATGTGATGTCCTCAAGAAGCAGATTCTGAACCGAAACCCTAGGAAAGAGGGTGTTGGGTTCGTAAGGAAAATAAATGCAGATGGCTCTTACTGGAAGCCTGAGCAGTACCCCAAAACCAAGTGGGTTGCTGCAAAGGAACCTTCAGTAGATCCATCCAATTTATCTGGCTTCACTTGTGCTAACCCCATTATCATTGATGAATCCTTTGATGCAAACTATATACTGTTTAAGAATCAGCATGGTGAAGTGTTTGCCAGGTATATTGGTACTAACTGCAGGAATGGACCGCCTATGAAGAAGATCTGGGTTCCGAAAAAGTGTCTGGAAAATCTTCCTATGAATGTCTTCATGACACCTCACTTGAAGAAGACAAACCTCAGACCAAAGGCTTCATACGGTCCAAAGGCTTCATACAAACAGAGGACTCACCTGAGTCACACTAACACAAATGTTTTGCAGGGAAACCATACTCAGGCATATGAATATGAGAGCGGTTCATCAAACCGTCACGTTCATATGACCAAAAATTATTCTGCTTATTCTTATGAGTACTATTGTCCACCTGCAAGACTGTTTGCTAAGGCTACAAAGCCAAAATTCTCAGATGCTGCACTTAGACTTATTGCTTCTAAGCAACCCTTGAAGATGTGGGTGGTTAAGAAGGCTTAACTCTCTTTTGCAGGGAAAGGTCTCCAGCAGAAAACCAAAATCTTTTGACGCTATTGATGGGGACCTTAAAAATCTTGTAGGGCGCAAGATAAAATGCCCGAATGGCATCATTATGTACTTCGTTCCTGAATCGCATGCTACTCTACCTATTAGTCCTAATCTGGATCTAAGTTTTCATAACCCACTGGTTCGTCAAATGTTTTTGCTTCACAATTCTCTTCGTGAAGCCTATCCCCCTAACTGCACTGTAGGGTACGACACCAGCGTCTTCAAAGTCTTCAGAATGGATTATTGACAGTGGGTGTACAAATCACATGACGGGCAAAAGAAGTCTTCTTATGGACTCAACCTTACGTCCATCCGACAAGAGCCACATCACATTTGCTGACACTGGTAAAAGTAAGGTATTGGGTCTAGGTAGAGTTGCAATCTCAAGGGATCAACACATGGATAAAGTCATGCTTGTTGAATCCCTTGGCTTCAACTTAATGTCTATCTCAATGCTTTGCGATTTAAACATGGTTGTAATATTTGGAAAATATCATTGCCTGGTACTAATGGAATCTGACAAGTCTGTAGTGTTTGAAGGGTATCGTAAAGATGACTTGTATGTGGTAGATTTCTCAGCAGGGCCACAACTTGCAGTATGTCTTCTTGCAAAAGCTTCAGAATGCTGGCTTTGGCATCGGAGTCTTGGGCATGCTGGCATGAGGAACCTCTACACCCTTGCGAAGAAGAAGCATGTCATAGGCATCGAGGGCGTCAAGTTCAAGAAAGATCACTTATGCGGTGCCTGTGAAGCAGGGAAGATGACAAGGGCAAAACATCCCACGAAGACAATCATGACCACTACTCGACCCTTCGAACTGCTTCACATGGATCTTTTTGGTCCCACTCACTACTCAACTTTTACTACTACTGCTTGCCTCTATGGCTTTGTCATTGTTGATGATTACTCTAGATATACTTGGGTACACATAATCCTTTACAAGACTGAAGTGCAGGATGTCTTCAGACGCTTCGCCAATCGAGCTATGAACAATTACGGCGTCAAGATAAAGCACATCAGAAGTGACAATGGCACTGAATTCAAGAACACTGGCCTTGATACATATCTTGATACCTTGGGCATCACACATGAATTATTAGCTCCGTACACGCCACAGCAGAATGGCGTCGTCGAACGCAAGAACAGAACACTCATTGTGATGGCCAGAACGATGCTAGATGAATACAAGACTCCAAGAAAATTCTGGACTGAAGCCATTGACACTGCATGCCATACAATCAATCGTGTGTATCTTCACAAGCTTCTGAACAAGACATCTTATGAACTCCTAACTGGCAAGAAGCCAAATGTCAGTTACTTCAGAGTATTTGGCGCAAGGTGCTGGATCAAGGACCCACACCACACCTCAAAGTTTGCACCAAAAGCACATGAGGGTTTTATGCTTGGATATGGAAAGGATCCGCACTCCTACAGAGTCTTCAATCTCTTTCATTACAAAGTGGTTTAAACCGTGGATGTGCGGTTCGATGAGACAAATGGTTCACAAAGAGAGCAACTGCCGAATGTGCTAGATGAAATTCCAGCTAGTGAATCAATCAAGCTAATGGGAACAGGAGAGATTATACCTTCTGAAGCTCATCCTGAAGAAGAACTTATAATCTCAGCACCTGATCAACATGAATACAATGCTCAGCCTGAAGACATTCCTCCCAACATCAACACAGATCAGCAAGAGCAAAGTCTTCGCCCTGTACATCCACGTGTTGCCAATGAAGTGCAGATTGACAGAATAATTGACAGCATCAATGCACCTGGTCCACTCACTCGTTCAAGGGCAACTCAGCTAGCAAATTTCTGTGGGCACTTCACATTTGTCTCAATATCAGAACCCAAGAAAGTTGAAGAAGCCTTCTTGGAACCTGAATGGATTCAAGCTATGCAAGAAGAGCTTCAACAGTTTGAGCTAAATAATGTATGGGAACTGGTTAAGCGTCCTGATCCACGGAAGCACAACATAATAGGCACCAAATGGATATACCGCAACAAGCAAGATGAGCATGGTCAAGTTGTCAGAAACAAAGCTCGTCTCGTTGCTCAAGGATATACTCAAGTGGAAGGCATTGACTTCGATGAAACATTTGCTCCTGTGGATAGGCTTGAAGCCATCCGCATACTGCTGGCCTATGCAAATCATCATAACATACTTCTATATCAAATGGATGTGAAGAGTGCCTTTCTCAATGGCAAGATTGAAGAAGAAGTGTATGTTGCACAACCGCCTGGCTTTGAAAATCCAAAACATCCTGACATGGTATACAAGCTCAACAAGGCACTATATGGCCTCAAACAAGCCCCTAGGGCCTGGTATGACACACTCAAATACTTCCTGAAGAGCAAAGGCTTCATACCTGGTTCCCTAGATCCCACTCTTTTCACGAAGACATATGATGGTGAACTGTTTGTGTGCCAAATATATGTGGATGACATTATCTTCGGCTGCACCAATCAGAAGTACAGTGAAGAGTTTGGATATATGATGCAAGAGCAATATCAGATGTCCATGATGGGGGAGCTGAAGTTCTTCCTTGGTCTTCAAATACGACAACAACGCAATGGCATCTTCATATCTCAAGAGAAGTATCTCAAAGATTGCCTGAAGAAGTTCGGTATGCAAGACTGCAAAGGCTTCACAACACCAATGCCAGCCAAACATCATCTGGGTCCTGACGACAATGGTAAAGAGTTCGATCAAAAGGTATACCACTCCATGATTGGTTCTTTACTTTATTTATCTGCATCTAGGCCAGATATTATGCTTAGTGTTTGCATGTGTGCTCAATTTCAAGCGGCACCAAAGGAGTCGCATCACTTAGCTGTGAAGCGAATTCTTCGATATTTGGCTCACACCCCAACTCTAGGATTATGGTATCCAAAGGGCTCAGTGTTTGATTTGGTTGGATTCTCGGATGCTGATTATGCTGGTGACAAAGTTGATCGCAAGTATACATCAGGCACCTGTCACTTTCTGGGACGATCACTTGTATGTTGGTCTTCAAAGAAGCAGAACTGTGTGTCTCTCTCCACTGCTGAATCTGAATACATTGCTGCTGGATCTTGCTGCGCTCAGCTTCTGTGGATGAAGCAAACACTCAAGGACTATGGCATTCATCTGAAGCAAGTGCCACTTTACTGCGACAACGAAAGCGCCATCAAGATTGCCAACAACCCAGTTCAGCACTCGAAGACAAAGCACATTGATATTCGTCATCACTTTCTCAGAGATCATGTTGTGAAGGAAGCCATTGATATCATACACGTCAACACTGAAGAGCAATTGGCAGATATCTTCACCAAGCCCTTGGATGAGAAGAGGTTTTGCAAGTTACGGTGTGAGCTAAATATCCTGGAATCCTCAAATGTCCTGTGATCAGGCACACATCCTAACCCTTATGCATATTGATGACTCAGATGTGCAACACACGAAGTGAAGTATATCTTCAATCAATGAAGACATACATTCTAAGTGTGAATACATTAATGTGGAAATTGACTTCAGAGCGCCACGATAATTGTGCGCCGTGTCTGGTCTAATACTTCCTATACGGTGGGTAACGCCACCACCAAACGTTCTATTTTGAAGTGTTTCACTCTTGGCGTTACCTTGCAATGTCTTCACATTTGGTTTGGCTTCGAACTCAACATATATTCATGATTATCTTCACTACGTTGATTATATATATATATATATATATATATATATATACTAGTGTTCTGTCCTCTACAATATTCACTTATAGCTATGTCTTCTTGGTTGAATCTTTTGAACTAAGTGAATGTGATCGGACCCTAATCTCTCTATGCTCTCTATCTCAAACTCTATCTCTCCAAATCATATGCATTCTATTGAAACTGTCAAATGTCTTCTCTGCGTCCTTGTCAGCAAAAGACACAGAGACAACTTTTAAAACCGTTTTCAATGCTCATTCATCCACAAGAAATCCGGAGAAGTAGGAACGACCGCCCAACAATCCAGGCGTGCGTGGGATGTGGAACTGCCCCCAAAATACTGCATGATGGCCACATACTACTCAGATGCGAATCGCCAGGGGCACCTGAGTAATAGCGCAGTGCCGCCCCTGCGCCTATAAATTCACACTTACCGCGGTCATTATCTCCTTCCACCCTCGCACGAACCCTAGCACCACCGCTAGCTCTCGACGATGCCGACGACGAAGCGCTTCGCTGCCGCAACCTCTCCGACGTTGTCTTCACGCCGATCGCGGACATCGTCCTCTCCGCCGTCGCCGTAGGTGTCTTCCGTCGCCAAGTTAGTGCACGGAGGATTGAACTGCTCGGCATCATCTCCCACTCCGTCTAGCAGTTTCAAGTGTGGTAAATAAAACTTCTTTTTACAGCCCCTGTTGATCTCATGGTTTTGTCACTTTCTACCATAAGAAGTTTCTCTTCACACAAGTTAGATCTTTCAATCTGCATCTCATAACATGCCTAGTATATTCACTTGTGCTTCATGAAGTAGTTAGATTCCTCACTTGTACTGATCTGTGGGTTCGTACAAATCTGGAACCAACTTCTTTTCTATGAGTGAATGTCTTCGCACGATGAGGTCAATGTCTTCTAAACTGATTTATCTTCAAAATCTTCTGAGAATGCATATGACCTCTTCCCCTTCCCTCGCACCTTAATGCTGTCACAGGTACATGTCTGTGGGAGAATCCTTTGGTTCTCATAGTCTGCATTCATTTGCAGAATTCTTACAGCATCACATAAATTCTCCTGAAGCCAGTTCCTGTTGGTCCAGCAAGAAAAAGCCTTTGAAGCCTTTGAACGTCTTGAAGCCTTTCAAGTTAAAGTTTATGGCTTCAGAAACAGCAGCAAGGAAGGGGGGCAGACAGCGACGTGGAGGAACATCCAAAGATCTGCCTGATGAACTGGCAGAGATGTATAAAATAGATCCTGAAGAGAATTATGGTCAGCGCAAGACCCGAATCCAATGGATTCGACGCTATTGGGCAGAGCAATGGTTCAAGTACCGCTTCACAACCCAAGAATATGCTGAGAAGAGTGCCATCAAAAGACCGTGGGGAGACATCTTATTCAAGAACCTTGTACCCAGGTCCAGAGATGAAGCTATTGCCCAAAGCTTCTATCCATGCATGGTTCGTGGGCTACAGCCTGATGATGCACATCCGTCGTCACTACTCTGGTGTCGTGACGACAATCTGTTCAAGCGCAAGTTCCAGTTTGCCCAACAATCAGCGAAGAAGAACAAGAATAAGTTGGGGTTAGACTTCAACCCTGGTCCCTCCGCACCAAGGGCAGATGGCACACGCGATGCAGAACCCAATATCATCGGTCCGTATGCCAACCTTGAGGGCCTCATCACCCGCATCTTAGTCCAAGGGACTGCCGTGAATGACCCTCCAGCTGACTCTGAGTCTGATGAAGCTCCTGCTGTACCGAAGCCAAAGCAGTCGAAGAAGCCAAAAGCTTCAAAGGCGGCCCCTTCACCAAAAATCTCAAGGGCGAAGCCATTGGCAACTGCACCTCCTGAAGACAGTGTGCAGTCTGAAGACGTATCCCGCGTCTCCAAGCCCCAGAAGGCCAAGATGCCTCAGCCACACACCGACAAAGAGCTCACAGCTGCTGCCATTCTGTGCAGCGAAGCCATTGATCTGTCAAGCGATGAAGATCTTGGAGATGACGCTCTCGAGCAGCTCATCAAGAGCAAAGAGGAAGTTGAAATCTTCAACAATTTGCCTCTCTTTGATGTCGCCATCATCCACAACTTCATCGACGAATGGTTTGCCACACCAGACATCAGCTTCGAAGATCTGCAGCTACCCGTTGGCCTCAGCGTCGCCTTCCAAGGCACTATTGCTTCAGAACTTGCAATTGCCCAGCGCATTGTTAAACTGAAGCAGAAAATTGATCATGAAAAGGCTCAGTTCAAGAAGCATATGGCCAAGCTCAGCGTGCAAGAAGTAAAGAGCTTCAAGATCATGTTGCACGAACTAAAGGAAAACTTTCTGAAGAAGCGTGCAGAAGCTCAAGGTTCACGGGAGCGAATGAAGACTCTGGCAGACAGATGTGTGCAGGCCTACAATGAGGCTGAGAAGCGCAAGGCACTTGGGCGTCCTGGCATCGACCCCAGGATGGCCGCGAAGAAGAGGAAGAAGACTGTTCCAGCTGAACCAGAGGCCCCAAGGCAAGAAGCAGTTTCAATTGTCTTCCCAACTGCAACGACTGGCTCGAAGCCAAAGAGCCGGTCAACCGCTTCAGAGCTCAAGAAGACGCGAACTGCAGAGGCTGAAGCCAGGAAGCGGAAACACTCTGAAGCCTCTCCTTCTGCCCCCACTCAGAAGAAGCGAAAGATCAAGAAAGCTCGGGCTGCTCCCACAGAGCCCTTGATGGTTGAACCCCTTTCTGTCGTTCACCCTAACGCAGAACGACAATTGACAGTTCATGAGCCTGCTTCCACAGAGGCTCCTGAAGCTGAAGACATACCAGCAGCCGACCCCATCGCTGCTGAAGACATTGATCATCAGGACAATGTACAAGATGATGCATCCCTTCCTTAGTATGAACACAGCGAACTCATCAGCATTGGTCGTCCTCTAACGCCAATTGCACAAGATGCGTCATGGGCGGATCGCCCTCAAGAGGAAGAAGACTATGAGGCCCAGCCCACTCCAACCCTAAAGGCGTCATTTGCGTTCCGCAGGCTTCGCAAAGGTCCAAGGCCTCAAGTCTATGCTGAAGACATTCCGGCTGCATCAGCCGCAGAAGAAGTACCACAAGAGCCCACTCCTCTGCTCCACCAAGAAGCAGTTCTCCAGGAGAACGTGCTTGTGACCGACCCTCCAGCTAGTCAAGCGGAGGTTGAAAATATTGAGGCTGTCACAACCAACACTGAAGCCAATGTGGATCCCTCCTCACCAAAAGCTTCAGAAGACAGCGAAGCTACTGATCCAGACACTTCTGTTCCTGAGTCTGCTGGAGGTCCTCAATTTGATTACCATGTTGAGCACAGGCCTCATGTCCAGAAGCCAGTCCCAAGGCTGCCGAGGTTCCCAGGTCCTGCATCAGCACCTGGTTCCTTTAACATCAATAGCTTCAAGGCAGATAATACGTTCTTCAACAGCTCCAAGAACCCCTATTCAAGGGAAAGGATTTCATCAGATAGGTTCTGGAGCTATCCTCAGCGCAGCTACTATTCATGCATCCTATACAACCAAGGTCGCATTTTCCCGCACAAGCGCCTTGATGTTGAAGCCATTGCTGGTCTGCCCTGTTTAGAGGAAGCGTTGGATTGCTTCAAGCAAGTGGGTCTGCTGCAGTTTGTAACTGATGAAGAGCACTGGAATGAAGAGCTTCTGCTGCAGTTCTATGCCACCCTCCACATCAAAGGATACAACAGAGATCCGAAGACTTGGGCCCTGGAGTGGATGACCGGCAATGTCCATCACGAAGTCAATGCATTTGATATCATTGAGCTCACCGGCCTGCCCACTCCTGGCGAACTCTTCGAGGAAGGCTGTCCACTACACACTGAAGCTCTTGAGAGCATATTCCTGAGGCCTGAACCGAATATGAGTCAGATGCTCTCCATGATGAAAGCCATTGCCCCACGATGCTCCTTATCCAACAGAGTTCTTCGTTGAAGACTTTGAGTACCTGCCCAGAACCATCTTTCACATTATCCGGTGGACTCTCTGGCCTATCAAAGGGCACTCTCCAAATGCCAAGATCGAGGGTGCAATGAAGACTCTGATATTTTGTATCCTTCATGGCAAATGCTTCAACGCACAGGATTTCTTCATACGCCAACTAGCTGCATCAGGCTCAGATCTGCTTGGTTTGAAGTTCTATGCTCCTTGGGTAATGAGACTGATCAAGCTTCACTCTGCAATCTCATATCAGCCCCCAGCCCGCAACCATCGGATATTCTTGCCAGATGTGGATACCTCTGCTGAAGCTATATATCCTGAGCCTGCCAAGCAACCTTTGAGTCTTCAGAATGCAGAACACCAGAGCTTCACTCAGAACGTTGAAGGTGTTGAAGCCATCTCCAGGGTGTATCCTTTGGCTGGCACTACACGTGCACCACACCCTGCTTCAACTGAAGCCACTGACAGTGCAACTACTTCAAGACCCAAGAAGCGCACTCGTGTTCTCAACGACCGAGAGCTTCTTGTGGCCCTTCATCAAAAGCAGGATAGGCATCATGACTGGTTGAAGAGACAGATGAAAAGCCTCTTGGTGGATGTAAATCATATCTGAAATCTTGCCACCAAGAATGCTTTCGTTACCCATGAAACCTATCGTCGTACATGGAAAGGGCTATCAATGATATGTACTGAAGCTGAACTTGAAGAGGATGGCTTCACTGAGCGATTCAAGTTTGACACCACACCTCCTAGAAGGGCTATGATGCGAAGCACTCCATCTCTTGAAGACTCTGAGTTTTCTTCCTCTGCTGCCACAGTCACTGCCAGAATCATTGATGAAGAAGACGATGCTACCTCACCGCCACCTGCTTCAGCACCTCCAAGCTCTTCTGCACCGCCAAACAACGCCAACAACCCTGCTACTTCATCTACTCCTCAAGGGAACGAGTAGAGGCTCTATGTCTTCAAACCTTTTTGGTCATTACTGACAAAAGGGGGAGAAGCATATGAGATTGATAGTCTTCAAGCGGGTTCATATGGGCGGGTGCCTTATATTTTACTTCGTGCTTACAACTCTCGTTTTTTTTGCTACATTTGGTTCTTACGAGTTGTAACACTTAAACCAGATGGTCGTCTGCTACTTGTTTGCCACCCTGTTATACGAAGATAAATTCCGCATGTGCGACGATAAATTCCGCACTTATCTCATTCTGCAGACATCCATTTTCCATTATGCATGTCATTATCTTCATATACTTTCACATGCATAGTGGATTGTCATCATAAGCTAAAGTGGATCTCCACAAGTACAACCTGCCATGTGCATTTGCAATCCAAAAGCAAATTAACTTATATGCACATCTTCAGGGGGAGCCCTTGCAACTTATGAAGACAATTCCTTATCCTTTACAATTTCACAGACTATATTCCCCGTTGAAAACTTCAACTAGTTTGTCATCAATCACCAAAAAGGGGGAGATTGTAAGTGCATCTAGTGCCACCCCTAGTTGGTTTTGGAGTATTGACGACAAACCTAGTTGAGGGACTAATGTGTTTGTGAGAATTGCAGGATAACACAGGTAGAAGTCCCTCATTGATTCGGTTTTACTACCAGAGATGACCCCTAAAAATGTATGAAGACATTGAAGTCAAAGGTGGTATATGAAGATATTCACATTGAAGACTATGACAAAAGAAGACACGTTATGAAGCCAATGGAGCTCGAAGACTTAGATCTTTCGTAGTTCTTTTTCTTTTGTGTTGAGTCATAGGAACCACCGTACTGTTAAGTGGGGTCCAGGAGAACCAGTCAGAATGACTGAAGTGATGCCTAAACCAAAAACCTATGTCTTCGAGTGAAGACAATGAGAGCGAATCTTGTCTAGAGCCGGACAAGTCAGCTTTGCTTGTAGCCCAAGTAAAGTTGCCATGAGAGTTTGAAATCTGACCGTTGAGACACGTGTCAGTTCCTTAGTGACCCAGGGTCATTTCGGACAAATCAGGTCGGGTTGCCAAGTGGCTATAAATAGCCCACCCCCTACAACCATAAATGGTTGGCTGCTCAGATTTCAGTGCACGACTTTTGTCATTTGAGAGCAACCCACCTCGAAGCCTTTGAGAGAAAATTCCTAGCGAGGAGAAAGCCCTAACCACCCAGAGCCAGAGTAAATTAGGCATCATTTAAGTCTTCTTGTCTGTGTGATCTGAAGACTTATTACACTTGAGGACTGTGCATCCTCCAGATGGTTAGGCATCGCGTTAAGAGCATCCAAGAGACATTGTGGATTGCCAGTGAACGAAGTCTGTGAAGGTTTGGGAGTCTACCTTGAAGACTTACCAGAGTGATTGGGCGAGGACTATGTGACCTTAGCTCAAGGAGAATACAGTGAGGACTTGGTGTGTTGAGCTGCGTGTTCAGAACTGGGTGTCCAGGACTGTGTGTCCTAAGGTTTAAATACCTAGCCGCTCCAACCAGACGTACAGTTGTCACAGCAACTGGAACTGGTCCAACACATCATTGTCTTCAACGAGTCACTGGTTTCATCTTCACTTCCTTTTACTTACTGTTACTCATTGTGAAGCCATTGCATGCTTGCTATATTTTTTGTCTTCACAACGTAACTGTATGATTTGATTGGCTTCATAACTTCTTCCTACCTGATCCTTATTACACTGCAGCTACTTGTCATTGTGCTTTCACTCTATTGAATACTTGACCATGGCTTGCCTAGTGTAATTCTAACTTCCGCTGCATAGTGATAGGCATATCTCTACTGTTTGTCTTCATAACTTCCACGTTTTGAAGACTTTCATAAAAATCGCCTATTCACCCCCCCTCTAGTCGATATAACGCACTTTCAGTATCTTCCTGAGAATCACCGGATAAGAACATTGAAGGAAAAGAAAGAAGAGACTTCAAATCAATAAGATGGATACTTGACTAAGAAATCTGAGTCCTTGAAGAAAATGGGTGGGAGGGCGGGAAAACAAAGAAAACTTGGGACGGATGAAACAAACACCGTTGAGAAAACTAAGAGTTGATCTTGCGGATGTTTCAAATGATTGGATCCACTTGAAGAGGAGCACACCGGTTGAAAAGGGAGGCATGACAATCTCGATTATCATGAAGGATTAGTATTCACATAGAAGTGTGAGAACACCACTTAGGAAAGGTATGGAATCCACATCTGACTTCGAAGCAACTCGAATACCAAAAACCAAAACAAAACAAAGGATTTGGCTTGAAGAATAAGCCGGAAACAAACATATAATAGATCCCATATCGTATCATGTGTCTGTTGGAAAGAATATTCTAGGAGCCACTAGAATTCCCACTTATAAACTCCCAAAAATTTCTGGTTATGCAATCAGGTATTGGGGATACAGGGGAAGCATAATATCTGACCCAAACTAACAATACCTACATCCAGCTGTATCCATCCTTCAACACATAACCAAGAAACCTACGGAAATCGTGTACCTCAACCTTCGAAAAGCATCCATTATACGAGTTATGGCAATACTCCCGAACTCCCGCCCCAGTACTGGGTGGCGTCGAGGTTATCTCACCAACAACTACATAAAAGAGATTTTCGATGTCGGCGAACTCAGGTATTCCAGAACTGCAACGATAAAATTGTGACAACAACACCTCGGAGCTCAACTCCCCGGGACACTGCCACAACCCCTAAATGTCAGGAGGCGCCAAGAACAATGTTCTCATCACAAGAATATCGGAACGATTCCAAGATACCCGCGTGATCCTAAAAAAATCATGAAATTTGAGGAGAGGGAAGTCAAAACTTCTACGTGGGGAGGCCTCACCAGAGCGACGAAGGGACCGAGTAGTAATCCTACTCTCCGATATATATAATCCTAAGACTCAAAACATTTTGTTCTAGACTCAATAACGTCAGCGACTCGATCAATCAAGGGGCTCCTAAGTCGGGGATGGCTTTGATTACCAACTTATAACACCCACAATGCGGCTATATCTCCCACGTGTCCGGGCACGACTTAGAGGCATAGCCGCATGGTAGTTTAGTAGCAAGTGGGGTAATCTTCACACAATCCCATGTACTGAATAAGAAAGGGATAAAGAGTTGGCTTACAATCGCCACTTCGCACAAATACAAGTTATACATACATCATCCAGAATACAATCAAGGTCCAACTACGGAACCAAAATAAAAGAAGACAACACCAAATGCTAGATCCCCGATCGTCCCAACTGGGCTCCACTACTGATTAACACGAAACAAAACAACACAATGAACAAGATCTTCATCGAGCTCCCACTTGAGCTCGGTTGCGTCCTCTGCACTGGTATCATCGACACCTGCAACTATTTGGAAGTATCTGTGAGTCACGAGGACTCAGCAATCTCACACCCGCGAGATCAAGACGATTTAAGCTTATGGGTAGGGGACGGTAGTGAGGTGGAGCTGCAGCAAGCACTAAGCATATATAGTCGCTAACATATGCAAATAAGAGCGAGAAGAGAAGCAATGCAACGGTCGTGGACTAGAAGTGATCAAGAAGTGATCCTGAAACTACTTACGCACAAACATAACTCCAAAACCGTGTTCAATTCCCGGACTCCGCCGGAAAGAGACCATCACGGCTGCACACGCGGTTGATTCATTTTATTTAAGTAAAGTGTCAAGTTCTCTACAACCAGATATTAACAAATTCCCATCTGCCACATAACCGCGGGCACAGCTTTCGAAAGTTCAAACCCTGCAGGGGTGTCCCAACTTAGCCCATCACAAGCTCTCACGATCAACGAAGGATATTCCTTCTCCCGGGAAGACCCGATCAGTCTCAGAATCCCGGTTACAAGACATTTCGACAATGGTAAAACAAGACCAGCAAGACCGCCTGATGTGCCGACATCCCGATAGGAGCTGCACATATCTCGTTCTTAGGGCAACACAGGATGAACACTACGTACATCTAAAACCAGCCCTCAAGTTTCCCCGAGCTGGCGCCGCAAGTGGCTCTAGTTCGGACCAACACTTAGAGAAGCACTGGCCCCGGGGGGGTTAAAATAAAGATGACCCTTGAGTCTGCATAACCCAAGGGGAAAAGGCTTAGGTGGCAAATGTTAAAACCAAGGTTGGGCCTTGCTGGAGGAGTTTTATTCAAAGCGAACTGTCAAGGGGTTCCCATAACACCCAACCTCGTAAGGAACGCAAAATCAAGGAACATAACATCGGTATGACGGAAACTAGGGCAGCAAGAGTGGAACAAAACACCAGGCATAAGGCCGAGCCTTCCACCCTTTACCATAGATGCATTAGTTAAATAAGAGATATTGTGATATCCCAACATATCCATGTTCCAACATGGAACAAACTTCATCTTCACCTGCGACTAGCAACGCTATAAGAGGGGCTGAGCAAAGCGGTAACATAGCCAACCAACGGTTTGCTAGGAAAGGTTGGTTAGAGGTTAGACATGGCAATATGGGAGGGATGGTAAGCAAATGGTGGGTAACGCGGTATAGCAATAGAGTGAACAACTAGCAAGCAAAGATAGAAGTGATTTCGAGGGTATGGTCATCTTGCCTGAAATCCCGCAAGGAAGAAGAACGAGTCCATGAAGAAGACAAACAGACGGAGTCGAACGGATCCTCACAATTCCGGAACGAAACCGAAGCTAACGAGAGAAGCAACCCGGAAAGAAGCAAGCAACATAGTAAACAACCATCACATAGACATGGCATGATGCGCAAACAAGTATGATGCATGTCCGGTTTAATGAGGCATGGCATGGCAAAGTGCTCAAACAATACTACAAATTAAGTGGAGCTCAATATGCAACAAGTTGCATATTGACGAAACACCACATCAATTATTTAGTTCACTCCCGGTTAGGTACTCAACAATATTAAATGTTGGTTAACATGGCTAGATGTGAAACATGAGTAAACTACACAGTTAGGCATTTTAAATGACGCCAGAAACATCAAATAACAATTCCAGTAAATCCGCATATGCATTTAGCAATTTAATGCAACAACAATTTAAACATTTTAAATGTTGTTATCATGATGCAGATGACATATGCAAGTTATAAGCAATTTTATGAAAATGTTACAGGATCATGTTATGAAGCATTTGTCATCATGGCGGAAACGAAAGGGGTGCCACGGCAACGATAACGAAAATGATGCCAAGGCATTGTTCCGGCGATCCGGTAGCTCACGAAGATACTAGTGCAAAAGGAAGTAGGTGTGAGTGTGTCATGCAAGGATGGTGGGGTGATCCCGGATATCAGGTTCCCACGGGTCGATGGCGTGGCAACGAGGAGGAACAACTGACGTTCACGGGCGGATACAACATCCAAACATGCATCTCATACAACTCATGCATTCCTCCACGGGCGGTCATTCTCGGCGCTTATACCTTCGACGTGCGTTTCAAAGCAGATCGGTTCATAGAGGAAGTAGTCGTTCACGAGTCATCGAGGGAAGTAGTGGTACACGAGGATGGTAGTGGTACACGATTTCGTAGATGTTCGGGGTCACGACATGGAACTTGATGTCCACGGGGTCTTTGCGGGTCGACGGTAGTGGTACACGTTTTGTAGCCATTTGAGTCATCGGTAGAGGAACTTGGCAGTCCATGTAGTCGAACTTGGCGCATCCGAAGGGGACTTGGTGAATCCTCGTAGTCGTACACGGGTCGTAGGGGAACTTGACAGACCCAAGGTATCCGGGTGTAGTGGTATTTTGTGAATCCCGAATGGTTTTGATGATCCGGCGAGACGACATGGCTTGGGGCAGTCTCAAACTTGATGGTCTCGGCGAATCCTCGTGGTGGTCGTTGGACTTATGGTTTGAAGGCGTCGGTGGTTCCAGGGTACTTGAAAAATGCACGTAGTCGCGCCCGAGTCGTCGTACACTTGACGGTTCCGGGAAGAGGAACTTGGCGCCCAAAGGTGTTGCAGTTGTTGTCTTCATGTCAATGAGAACATGTAGCGAAGGAGCAGCTCTGGCACTTGGAGGCGCAGGGTGCCGGAGCAGGGGACTTGGCACAGCGGAGGCTTGGCGAGGCGGATGAGCTCCAGGACGGGCGCGTGGAGCAGAGCAGCAGCGACTCGGGGTCTATCGCAGGAGGTGGGCGCGTGGTCGTGGTGTGGAGGAGGGGCAGCAACTCGGTGATGGAGGAAGGCCATGGCAGAGGTTGTTTGGTGAGGTAGGCATGGCTTCGGTGGAGCTGCTCGTGGGTGGTGGCCAGAGGCAGAGGTGGGGGCAATCCAGCGATGGACAGGGAGGCACAAGGAAGGAGGGACCGATTATAGGAGGAGAAGGACGACGGCGCTGGTGGGAGAACGAGGCGGGGCGCGGGGCTCGCGCGTGCTGGGGAACTCCTCTCCCTGGTGGTGCGTGTGGGAGCAAGGGGATAGGGCGTGATGCGGGTGTGGGTGGTGCTCAGCAGAGGGAAAGAGAGGAGGAGATGGGATCGGGACGAAGGAGGGAGATGGCGGCGGGGTGGGAGGACGAGAGTAAGAGGGTGAGGGGATCGGGCCAAGGGAGATGGTTAGGTTAGGATTAGGTTGGCCTAAAGGGCCGACCTAGTAGAGAGGGGGGGCTTAGGTGGGCCGACGCAGATGATTGAGAGGTGGCCGGCGGGCGCAAGCTCTCTCTCTTACTCTCCCTTTATTCTTAAACTTTAAACGAAAGGCCGTCAAAGAGAAGAAAATTAAAGAGGGGGTTAGGGAAAGAATTTGCGCACGTGGATAATTTTCCCAGACTCACAAAAATGTGCTTGTTCCGAGAAAATTGGAGTGGGCAAGATTGCAAGGTTTAAATTCAAACTCATCCGAAATTAATCAAACAGTTTGAACTAGGACTAGGGTTTTGAAGTGCCCAAAAATGTTCGGATCTTTGGTGGAGCTCGGGAAAAGATGAAAGAATTTGCGGCAAAGTTGGAGGCCAAGAATTGAGAAGGAAAAGGCATGGAACTTAAACTATAAGTGTGTTATGGTTAATTCCAAAAGAATGGAATATTTATTGTAGCTCCCTAAAATATTGGGAGAATATGTTTTAAAGAGAAATCACCATAGTGAATACCCCTCGATTTAAATGAATCGAAGATCCATACAATTTAATTGGTTGAGTTTTTAAAAATTAAATGACATGATGGAATGCACATGATGCAAAGATGAATGCAAGGAACCAAACAAATCACATGACAAAACTCGAAAAACATGGAAGGCATCTGAAGCGTCGGTCTCGGGGCATCACATCATCATCCCCTGTCAGTTATATATTGCACCAGGCGAGCGATTGCAGGGTCATCCCCTTGGATTGAGGGAAAGGCTGAATTCATGATGCTGTCGCCATGGGGAAGAAGCAGAACTCCCTTTGGTCTGTCACTTGCGAGAACTTGGTTCAGAGGTATAGGATCGCCTCCAGAGCAGCGGCCTGAATGGCCAAATCAGTGGTAGGCATGGCTCTACCCCTTCAAAACCAACGTCCGGCCATCTGCTACGGGACCTGGGCTAATGTGTACCCTTGCATCATAGCGATGAAGGTGAGGAATGGGTGTTGACTCGAACACCAGGTAGTCGGGCCTAGCATTATAGCCAAAGGCTTGGGTGAGGATCTCAGCAAGAAGGGGTGGAAAACCAGCGTGGTTGACAGTGCTTGTGCGACTGTGGAACTTGGTAGTTTTGAGGGTGCTAGCCATGGCTGGAGTGTTACTAGCTAGGCTTCTCTGCCGGGACATGGCTGAATGAGGAGTGAGCGGTACGGCTAGCAGAAAGGGGGCTTTTATAGGCAGCTATGCGGGACATGCCCGCATGGGGTGGCCCCTTTCCCTTAATGGCGAAGGGAAAGTGGCACGACCGACCAGAAAGGATATGGTTGCCATTCGCTACATGGATAACTAGGAGGGGACAGCAGGGTGAGGACGTGTCAGTCCCAACTGCACCACCTGTGGATTAACAGTGGCCATGCCGGATGCCCGGGATGAGTCAAATCCCTTAGGGTTATTATGGTTTAATTGGAACGGTGATCTAATACTAGGATAACCTATGCCAGCCTGGTTGCTCTGATACCATGTCCTGTGGCACCTCGATCCGCATGGAGCAGGGGGCCTTCGCATGTCAACCCAGGATAACACCTGACGCACGACAGGTCCATAATACAGCACTCCAGGTAGAAGAATATTCTTCAAATACATGTATAGAAGATTACATTGTTGATGAATACACTTATCCGGCATATCCCTAAGGCTAATTCAACTGGCCGTGGAAATCTATTTAACTGGCGGCGGAAGTCTTGGTTTGGCAACATAACAACTCTAGCTGGGCTCCACAACTCACAGGACTGGCAAGGTTACGGCCTAGCACGAGGGGTCAAGCGAACACTTCAGGTATGACCTACAAAACTGGCATGACACGCCAGGTCAGTACATTGAATGTACTTGCAAGACAACCTAATATATAGCATCCAAACAAGCAGAAGACAAGGCAAGAACCAAGTGCATGCAACAACCTATCTCATATCAATCACTAAACATGGCATGTTAAAGATAATTAAGCCTGAACAACATCATAGCATCTACTAACATAATACTATCATGGCGGTATCCAACATGCTCCAAACATGGCAATAGCAAATCATAGCATATCATTAATCATGGCATAATCAATCCAAGCATGGCATGTCATCATGAAACTATGCTGAAAATAAACTACCGATCATATTCAATGTAGACATAACATGATAACTATATGCAGCCATCTTCTATTCTGTCATGATTGTTTTAAATGCAAGTACCAACATATTACTCATGCAATGCAATCAAACTTGTGCACTGAGTCCCTCGGACTCTCTTACCAATGGGTTGCCTTGTAAACAAACGGTGATCTTTCTGGCGATCACAACCACGACCAATACTTGGTCTCCAACAGTGATCTTTCCAGTGATCACAACCATGACCATCAATTGGTCTCCAACAGTGACCTTTCCGGCGATCACAACCACGACCATCAATTGGTCTCCAACAGCCACCGAGACCTCATCTCGTGATCATATCAAAACATCGACTATCTCATAGTCCAAATCACCACATTCTTGATATCACCTTAATTTACTTAATTATTTCAGGTTCATCCTCCATTTCGACCAAAACCTGATAGTGTCACCTACTACGAACTGTGTTGCTATCGATAGACTTTATAAACACTCTGCAGAGGTAGCGCACTATACCCACACCACGGAACCCATGGCCTCGTCATCCCTTTCGGGTGGACCAAAGGCATTCTGGCGAAACCGACCTACTGCCATGACACTCTCCCGGCCACTTCGACCCACTCCCAACTGGGCTAGTCCTGGGTGGCCCCGTGTCTACCAAAGACACAACGACCACCGTCGTGGCCAAAACGTCCCTCACGGGGACCGGTACCAAAAATCTAAATAGCAGGCACACACAAGGTTATGTCCGCCTACCTGATTAGGGTAGCGCGTGCTCATAACCGTCCCTCTTTGGAGGCACCGGTGAGAGGGACAACAATAGATTGCATTAAGGCCATCCCATAAAGGCAAAATGTGGCTGCACTGGAAAAGTTCGATTTGATGGCACTATGACTGGATCCCATCGATGATGGAGGAGGTTTGATATTATTAAGTCAATTTATTAGCTTCTCCATCATCATGAACATGGATGCAAAAATGCACATGCATCATACAAATGCTTTAATAAAATACTGAACTTCTCATGTGAACAACTACATCATAAAGAACATGACAATACCAAGTACTAGCATATCCATGGTGCATTACAATCATCATAGCTATCATAATAGCCACTAAGAATCCAAAGGCAACATGATATCCAAAGTAATACTCCAAAGCATAATACCATCATGAACATAATCATACTAGCCACTAAGAATCCAAAGGCAACATGTCATCCACATAATCCTCCAAATATAAGTCCTAAAACTCCAAGAAATATTGATACTAACATTCTAATTAGCATGGCAAAAGATTCATGAAAGCATAGGCATGCATGATGATCATACAGAATAACTGCAGATGAAAACGGCAAATAGCAACTATAACTACACACACACACAAGGTACAAGCAGAGTCAACATGCAAGTTCGGGGCTCATAGAGGTTGGCTTGCCTGGGGATTGACAAATACTCCGTGAAGAAGTGCGGAACGATCGCAAAAAGATTTGCCGGAAACAGTTCTCTCTCGGAGGGGCTGTTTATGTGCAAGGGCAAAAAGGTCATTTTCAGAATGTCAAAACAACATGAAAATGTTACCAGCAGAATAGGCTCGATGAAATGAAGACGTGGGCTCTAGAATCACCTCATTTGGAGTTGCGAGCAAAAAGTTATAGCCCAATGAAGTTCAGGGACAAATCTGTAAAAACACCCTCTACAAACAGGCCCCTAAGCTCAAAAACAGAAAGCGCATTTAGTTGAATATGTCTTCTCAGCAGGGAAAACGTATTTCTAGCCGTAGTTAAATCGGAATACGCCTTCTCTTAAAGAAAGCGTATTTCCAACCGAACTAAGACCAAAATACGCTTTCACTAAACGAAAACGTATTCGAGTGAAACATGTTTCCACTTATCTGACGTGGACAGCGGGGGTCGATGCGTGTGGATGACGGGTGGGGTCGGGAGAGACGTGGGGCCCGCCTGGCCCATGGTCGTCTTCTTCCTCACCCTGCTCCCGCCCGGAACACAAGAGGCAGGGGGCGCGATGTAGCCGGCGCCGTCCCGGCCAACTCCGACCATCCCTAGCCAGGGCGAGGCCACCAGCGGGGGCGGCTGGGCCTGGCGCGTCCATCCAGGAGGGAGCGGCCGCCGGGGGTGGAAGGGGATATGGCGACGGGAGGAGGTAGAGGCGGCGGTGGTCTTCGGGGCACGACCCAAGAGAGGCTCCGACGAGGGGGCAAGGGCACGGGGAGAGTCGTCGGAGTGTGGGGAAGATGATGGTGGTGGCTAGAGGTAGCGTAGGGCTCGACTTTGGGTCAATTTAGGCTGAAGCCGAGGTGGACATGGCGGCCATGGACGAGGTGTGGTGGCTCCGGAGCTCGGGCGAGTGGACAAGGAGGAAGCTGGTAGTGAGGCGAGGCTGATGAGGTGCTCGGGAGGCCGCGAGGATGGCTATATATAGCCGGGCGAGGGAGGGGAGTTCGTGGACACGTGGCCGTGGCTCGGGTGCCGCCGCTCGCATCCGACCATGCTCTGGCGACGGCCAGCGATCAAGGGAGGTGCGGGATCACGACGAGAAGGAATCGGACGAGCTGTAGCAGAGCACAGGGTAGGAGGGACCGAGGGGCATAGAGGAGAAGCTGCCGAACGCCATTAAAGCTCGGTCGGCCATAGTGCATCGGTGGGCGCACGGTGATGAGAGCTGACGGAGTGGGGAGTGGCTCCAGGAGGACGGCGACGATGCAGGGAACCCGCTGGATAGGCCCGTGCTCGCTGAGGCGCCGAGCAGAAAAGGGGCCCGAGCAAGAAGACGCTCTGGACGCGGCCGGTGCATGCCAAAGCGGTGGTCACCGCGTGCACTGGTGCCCACAGTGCCACAAGCTAAGCCAAACAATGTCTGGGGTGGAGTCCTTCCTGGGGAGGTTGCAACTGCGGTGGTACTTTGGTTAAAAGGGCTCTGGTTAAATGGTAAGCAACCTCTGAAGTTGACTGCAGTAAACTTAGCCATGTACTGCTGATCAACAGGGAAGTGATTGGAGCCAGAGAGTTTGTCTAGGGGGTTTAGCTTAGGAAGAACTATAATCCTGTTAATTTTGAGATGATTTGGACCAAGATACACCATAGTTGCTTCACAACTGCATATTTAGTCCAGAATCAAGATTTGGATGATGCACTCACATGGAGCATCAACTTGAGCTCAGATTTGGGAAGTCTTAGGGATATGGACATAGTAAGATGTTGTAAAACCTTCATACCAAATGGATTTGCCAACATGGGACTTGTTTCACAAACATCTCCTTTGTCCTGGAACTTGAGAAAATTTCTGAAGGCAAATGGCTAATTGAAATAAGCCAAACCTTAGTGGAGATGGATCATATGGATAGGAGATGGTCTGGAAAAAGTTTCTGCCAAAATGGAGCAAGATAAAATATACTTGCTTCACAAACTGAAAGTTTTGATAGAAACCAAGAATTGCTCATGTGCTCACATAATTCAATGAAAGGAACTGAATTTGGGTAGAGGCTAATGATTTGAGATACCTAAGAGGTTGGAAAAGTTTCATCCCATTTGGAAACTCTATCAAGGTAGTTCCTTCACAAAGTTGTGTTCTGGTCAGGAACTTTGAAGAAATTGCACAGGGAGCTAGGATGAATGGATTGAGCTCATAGTTGGCATCCATGGGTTATTTATCCATGTTAATCACCCTGCCAAATTGCAGCTCATTTGGAATTAGGAATAAAGCACTTCCTTTGCAAAATTTCAGAGAAGCCAGAAACTTGCATTGGATCATGTGCTCCATTTTTGATCTGTGGAACATGAGATAAGGATGGAACTAGTGATTATATAGCAAGGACAAGCTCCACCATTTATGTGGGAATTTTCTCTGCTATAAAAATGGTAGTTCCTTTAGAAAGTGGCATAAATTCAATATTGGCATTAAATAAGAGAAAGGCAATTTCCCTTATTTAATTATGGCCAATATATTTGCCAGAGCTTGGATTAGGCATAAGCATCAACTCCACCAATTCTCATGAATTTAGGAGATGGCTAGTTATGCCTTTGGATTTTATTCCTCAGAAAGGCAAGAAAAGGAACAAATCACAATTCAAAAATATTGCATGGGACTTAGCAATATTTTTGCACATCCAAGGAACAGAAAGATATGAGGATCTCTGGGAACAATTGGGAGGATCAACAGATCAAGGAGAATGATGGCTCCTTTGTAAGCACAAAGGAGATATCCAAATTCCAAAAATTTGGAATTAGGGTTGGAGGGGGTTGAGATGATCCAAATGAGGGCTTGCCCACTGACAAATACATGAGCAAGGTTTTTGGAAAGGTTGAAAATGACAAGAATTGTCGGAGTCATCCAGCAAACTCAGGAGAAATTTTTGAAAAATGAGTGCCAGGAACGAATAACAACACAAAAGTTGATAACCCAATTTTGTGGTTGTTACAACACGTGCTTGAGGCATTGAGGGAGGATCTAGTGCCAATCTGGTACAGAAGAAGAACTTCCAGCCCCACAAGTTCAAGAACAAGGGCAAGTTTGATGGTAAAGCAAAGTTTGATGGGAAGAACAAGGCTATGCAGCACAAGAACTTCAAGAAGAAGAATGACAAAAAGAAAGGTGTTTGTCATGTGTGTGGGGATCCTGGTCATTGGGATCCTAGTTGCCCTAATCGCTATGACAAGCGCCATCCTGGGAAAGGCGGCAAGACCGCTAATGTTGTAATTGGAGACACTGACATGAAGGATGTTGGGTATGGTATATTTCCCACTATTCTTTGAGTATGTCATTTTCCTGATTGGTTGATTGACAAGGGTGCGAATGTGCATGTATGCGGTGATATTTCCATGTTTTTGTCTTATCAGACCGCGAGGACTTCAACTGTGCTGATGGGAAATAGTTCAAGTGCTTCTATTCGTGGTGTTGGCACGGTCGATCTGAAGTTTACTTCGGGGAAGATCATGCGGCTGAAGAACGTGCATTATGTTCCCTCCGTCAATAAAAATCTTGTTAGCGGATCTCTTTTGTGTAGAGATGGCTACAAGCTTGTCTTTGAGTCGAATAAATTTGTAATATCCAAGTATGGAACCTTTGTTTGTAAAGGCTATGAGTCAGGAGGCCTGTTTCGTTTATCCTTATCAGACGTTTGCAATAAAGTTGTTAATCATATTTACAACAATAGTGAATCAAATGTGTGGCATTCACGTCTTTGTCATGTTAACTTTGGTTGCATGTCGCGACTAGCCAAATTGAACTTAATCCCCAGTTTCACCACTGTCAAGGGATCTAGTGTCAAGTTTGTGTGCAAGCTAAGAAACATTGTAAGTCTCAGCGACTGCGGAAACGAGAAATCTTCCATTGTGATAGTCTGGTTTTTGCCCTCTTCTCTTTGCCTGATTTTCAGATGGTTTGGTTTTGAAATTTGAAGTTTTGAATCTTTTCAGATGGACTTAAACACTTGGGTACCCCTTGACTCTCACCCAAGTGTCTCATTTCCCTCTCTAACTATCATTTCTTCTCTGGTTCACATCAAAATAATATTTTGAATATTTTTTTAAAGGAAAATATTCATTTCCCTCTCTAAAACACTACCTAGCTCAATGTGCTCCAAAGAAACCCCAATTTTTCTAGCCCACAAAAATCTGATAAAATTCCCAAATATTGTTTGAACCCTAGGGCACCTTCCTGAGCAAAAATATTTCATCACTTTTTAGAATATTTTTGCTACAGAAAATGTTTTCTGTTTTGCACACAAATGGGGGTTTCTAGAGCAACTACCATTTTACTTGCTCTATTGTGGCTGATTTTTCTTGTGTATCATCACTGTAGTAGATGATTACTAACATCCAAAGCCCAGCTACCAACTCTCAGTAGTTTGACCACAGTAAGCTCCCAAAGTTACTGACCAGAAACTTACCAGGGAGTTGTAATCTATTTTACTGCGTCTGAGCTCAAACCAAAGCGTGGTAACCTCTCAATCTACCATGAACTACACGCCAGACATGAAGTTTGGGCTTAGGTCGGCCTGAGGTCAGAGTTCACGCGGTGACCACGAGTGTGCATGATGCCAACCCGCATGTCGCCGCGCTCTGAGTGCCGCCAAGCACTCTGTTGCGCGTGTGCTCGCTTCCCCGACTGCCAAACTTTGCCACGATCAACGTCCCGACCCTCTTAACTCCCTCATGGCGCTCGCCAATGCCAGAACTCGCCCAGCAACCACGGGCGCGGTCCGGCCCATGCAACAGTGTGCTGCGCACTGTGTTCGTCGCGTGAGCTGCGTCTCCTTCCCCCTCGCTCACTGACGCCGTTCGTCGCCGGGCGCCGTGTCCAGGTGTCAGGACCCTGATTCTAAATCACATCGATCTAGCCTATAACACCTCATATCACTTTGCGGCCTCATGCACGGTATTCCCACGGGTGTCGCCTTACCATGGCCCGGGACCGTTTCCGCCTTTTGGCTCACGTATATGATAGTGTCGCTAGCATCCATATGACAGAGAACCCGGGCCGACATGACTAGTCGTGAACCCAAAGTGGCATTAACTTACAGGAACGGGCATACATGAATCAACATCGAGCATGTCGGTCAGCAGCGTGTGAATCCGGGCTGTAGCACTGGGCTAATAGGACTCCGATAACCCGGGCTGTAGCAGGCTAGGCAGGACTCCGGATGTCACCGCGTGACATTTCCCCGAAGGGACAGACACAGGAACGAAGTGAAACACATGCCGGCCAGTCAAGTGTCCTGAGCAGTAGTGCTGGGCTAGCAGGACTCCGGTGAACCGGGCTGTAGCGGACTACTATGGCTCATGGAAGCACAAGACTACATTTCCCCATAAGAGAGGCTACCAAGGATAAACAACTAGGTTGTCGGATCCCACACATACCAAGCATTTCAATCATACACACAATATGCTCGACATGTGTAAATACAACATGGCATAACAACATAACTCTACGACTCAAGTATTTATTCATTAGGCTTCAAGGAGCGAGATATTACAAACATGGGTCTCATGACCCAACATTCAGAGCATACAAGTAACAAGCACTGCGGAAGCTTAACTTGTCTGGGTACAGACAACTACAAATGAAGAAGGCTCAGAAGCCTGACTATCTACAAGACCCTCCCAAGGGTACAAGATCATAGCTGAGGTAACAAGCTAAACGTCGAAGTCCAAGCAGAACTACTAGCGAGACTGAAGTCTCTCTGCAAAACATAAAATAAGCAAATGTGAGTACAAACTTACCCAGCAAGACTTACATCAGAACTATCTACATATGCATCGGTATCAACAAAGGGGTGGTGGAGTTAACTGCAGCAAGCCAGCTTTGACTCGGTGGCTAACCTGAACTACGACTGCAAGTAACTCTTTTGAGGTGGCGCACACGAGTACACAAATTCACCATACCAATACACCACTATGGATCCGCTCCCGCCTCCCTGCGAGAATGCCATCCATAGCACTCACGCTTATCTTGCGAGTTTTAGAGTATCCACTTTCACTTGTCTATGAACTATGCAAGGGGTCCAAGTTTCCATATCCGAGGAATCCGGCTATTCGAATAGATAATGATAACCCTGCAGGGGTGTACTTCTTCACACAAGCTCTCGCCACTTACCACCATGTACACATCGTGTATCTCGGCAACCTTCAAGCGGAAGCCTGGTGAGGGAGTCGGCCACGACCTGACTAACCAACAAGTCTCTAGCCCAGGTTTATCGCCTATTCGGGTTCCATCCGCAAGGAGATCCGGCTGGGGTGTCGGTCACGGCCCAAACGATGTGAGCAGGGTTCCCAAGCCCACCATCCGGGTGCCACTTGGTACACCGGGCCACTGTGCCTAGTCTGTCCCAAGCCCACCTGTACCAGGTGCCACTTGGTAGACTACTAGCACTACCTACAAACACCAGAAACTAGTTGCAACTCCTGGACAGAGATCGAGTTGATTAATAAGTCGAGAGAGCTTGGAGCGCCCGGAGCCCAATGTGTAGTAGTAACTGTTCATGGATCAAAAACACAGAACTCAGTTCCTAAGGACGGCTGCAATGAGACAACCCACCATGTACTCCTACATGGCCTCTCACCGCTACCTTTACCAAATCGTGTTCACACACTTAGCTCTCAACGGTAGGACATGTTCACCAAATTCCAATTCATCCCCGATGAATCAGACCTGACTCAACTCTAAGCAGTAGCAGGCATGACAAACAAGCATGAATGAGTAGGCACAACAAGGCTCAAACAACTCCTACTCATGCTAGTGGGTTTCATCTATTTACTGTGGCAATGACAGGTCATGCAGAGGAAAGGTTCAACTATCACAACATGTAACAGTTGAATCGGTGTTGTCCTAATGCAGTAAAAGAGAGCAGGAGCGAGAGAATGGGATTGTATCGGAATGAACAAGGGGGTTTTGCTTGCCTGGCACTTTTGAAGATAGAATAGCTCTTCATCGGTGTCATCGATCATGTCGCTGGAAACAACGTCTACTGAGAGGGGGCAATTACCGGCAAACAAGGAAGAATACAATCAATGCAATGCAACAATATGATGCATGATCATGACATGGCAATATGTTGTGATTTGGGCTAATGCAACAGAAAGTCATTTTAATTGAAGTGGAATTCAAAACTATATCAAATTCCAACTCCAAACCTATTATGAAATTTGCCCTAATCATGTTTCATCCTGAACAGTGAGGTTAACTTGCTCAAACATGCATGAAAATGGTATAGATGGATTCCTTGAATTTTTCTGATAATTTTTCATATATAAATTATTTCATTTGGAGTTACGGTTGAATTTCTATGATTTTTAGAAGTTTAAACTGTTTTCTGGAATTTCCTGGATTATTTAGAAATAAAGTAATTCCAGAAAATGCATTACTGCATCAGCACTACGTCAGCATGACATAAGCGAGTCAACGGGGCAGCCCAGGTCAAACTGACCAGTGGGTCCCGTGTGTTAGTAGCTAAACTAGGTTTAGTTAAGCCTAATCTACATTAGTTAGCGGGGCGGCCCCACCTATCATTGAGCCAGGGGAGGTCAAACCCCTGGTCAAGTGGGGCTAACGCCCTAGCGGCTCGACGCCGGCAATGACAGGTGCGGTGGATGGGCTCGGGTTCGCTCCTCTGGTGCCCAAATTGATGACGGAGAGCATCTACGAGCTGCTGGCGATCCCGCGCATCCAACGGTGCAAACGGGGCGAGCTGGGGTGGCCATAATCCTCGCCGGCGTTGAGCTCAGCGGCTGCCAGACCTCGAACGTTGGCGGAAACGGCGCTACGGTGCACAACTGGGCGAACCCGTGGGTGCTACAGGTTCACAGGAGCGCGGTGAGCACGCTGGTGATGCTCGGGCGAGCGGACGAGCTCAGGAGCATGGAGCTCGTCGACCGTGGCGGCGGCGAGCTTCGGCGGAGGTGGGGAACGGAGCTAGAGCAAAAACGCGAGCAGGAGAGGAGGGGGAGTCGATCCATGAGCTCACTATGGTTGCAGAATGCGTCTCAGTGGGCTCGGGGGAGGTCGGACGATGTCGGGGCATTGCTGGCGATCTCGGAGGCCGGAGTTGAAGACGACGGTGGTGGCGGCATTCCCGGGCACCTGGCATTGCGTGACTCGGTGGAGAGAACGAGGACGTCGTCGCGGATCTCAGGGGCACGTCTAGGGGCGTAGGGGAGGTCGGTGGCTATGCAAGCGGTGGACGGCGGCGACGGCGGTTCTCAGTCTCGCTTGGGGTCGAGAGATAGAGGAGGGGAGGAGCTCCAGGGAGAGAGGGGAAAGTGACAGGGGACCGAGGAGGGTCGCGTGGCGATGCTAGAAGGGCCGAGGTGTCGCAGTGGAAGCAGGAGGTGGTCGGGCATGCGTCGGCGCGCGGTGGCCACGCGCCTCTGTCCTTCTGTCAAAGGAGGAAGAAGACCGGGGAGCCCCTGGTGGGCTGGGCCGGATCAGGAGCTGGGCCGGCTCTGCTGCAGGTAAGAAGCCCAGGTGAGTCCTTCTCTCTCTCTCTCTTGTATTAATTGTTCTGTTTTTCTATTTTTGCTAATATGTTTTGATTCAGTTCAAAGACCAAACCATTTTCAAAATTCATGAAAATAATTGTGTGAACTAAATGGACTTATCCAAAGCTACACAACAATTTCTAGAATTACTGAACATATATTTATTATATAATAAATATAGATCCAATTCAAATAGGTATTGAATTAATTTCAAATGCCCAAAATAATATTTGTGAAACTCCAAAAATATTGGTTTGAACCAAAAATATTGGTTTGAATTTTACCTCTTGCCAATATTTTTACAGAATAACAGGAACATTTCCTTGGACTCATTTGAAAAGATTTTTAATGTTGATTATTTCTGAAGTGATTTCTGAGGGTTTCAACTAACCTCAATTCAACTTTCAGAATTTAGACATGATGCATGGATGCTCTCTTATGCAACTATTGCAAACAATTCTAGGGCTGTGACAACTCACCCCCACTAAACAAGAATCTCGTCTCGAGATTCAAGTCGTGAGGTAGGAAGACAGAGCGACACAAGCTAACACAATCTTCACGATCCAGATGTCTTTCTGAAGGATGTTGACTCATTGCATCACCTTGATCTCGATGTCTTGCTTTGAGAACTACATCCAACATGACAAAGAGTAGAAAGGGAGAACTTAAGAAGAATCGATCTTCCTGAGGTTCGAGCAACTTAGGATGATCTTAATGATCACAAGATCAACTCATGGAATGAGACATAGAAACATCTCTAGAGCTGAGAGGCAAGATATGCATCAGGAGGGACGGAAGAAACAATTTGACGAGGGTTTCAAAGTAGCGGGGGAAAATTGCCATGATTCCATAACGGAGCACCCCAGGAAAGTTGACTCGTGGAATTATTCCCTTAAGTGGCAAAAAGAATTACTTTTGGTACATAGATCATTGAAACTCTTTATACCAGCCTAAGGCAATCACAATCGATCATTTGGCGGAGTTCGAATGGATGATGTGGACTACCTTGTTGAAGACAACCCGATGGATGATTTCTGCTTATCATCGGAAATGGAAGGGACCCATGGTAAGTCCACTTTTGAAGATGATCCTGAACAACAACTACTGAGGTGCAAGCTGGGAACAAAATGCAAATACTGGGAATGCCCCAACCATCATATCTGCCTGAGATTCAGATCTGGTTGGTAATGGGATATTTCAAACAACATGTCTGGAGAGGAAAGTTTGCAACACAAACCGACGAGATGACATTGCGAGATTCTCAGGAAATGAACTACGATATCAAGCTCCAAAACATGAGTCGGTTCTGCTACATACATGTGAACACACTGTCCCAGACAACCATGATCTCATAGTAGTATTATAATAGAACACTACCGAGTTCAGGTGGGGAACCATCTTCGAGGATATTGGAATCTTGTGCATGAACTAGTAGTCGCACAACAACTCCTTTTCCTCGAACAAACCAGTCGGTGGCTTGGTGTGCTAGGAACACATATGGAATGGAGGCGGCCAACCTATCAAACTATAGAGCACTTTGCACGTGCATGACTAACTTGGGATGGTTCCAGAGGAGGCAAAAACAAACTTTCTCGAGTTCATGGCGGCAACTTGCATCAAATGCACATGAATTAGAGAAAGTCACTTCTTTCATCCAACATATGCTTCATGAACGGGACATGAAAATAATGCTTATAAAAATTTTCAACACTAACATAGCTGTCCAACATGAATCATGGATAAGATGGAAATATTGCTGATGGGCTCAGCAACAGGTCATCCGGATTTCCATGAAGATGGAATTCCACAACTATGTGAACAAAACGATAGCATTGGTTAGACCCAAAAGATATAATGGTGTATGCTCGAGGAAACAACCATGAGTAAGACAACATTACGAATATCGTTGGTTCTAATTTGATCTGACGATAGCCCACACTCAAATCAAAGTTTGGATAAGATGATAGGTCCATTAACTGACCACGAGGATCAATCGATGAAAATACCATGTTTCTTCAACACAGATACAAGATATCCCTTAGGGATGAGCTAGGTCGGACAACCTTTTATCTTCCAACTCTCCAAGTTGTTGTCTAGCTTAGCCAACTAGCTCGAGGGTATGCAACACAGGTTCCTGGAGAAGGGTTGAAACCAACTTGATCACGAGCTCAACATAGCGGTCAGGGGACAACCTGGAAATACTTCCGAGAAGATATTCGGAAAATCACGAACCACCGATATGTTACTAAGATCGAGAACAATCTTGCTTTACAGAGCGAGACCATATGATCAAATAAGCAAAGGGTTGACACTATCCTAACTCATTGATCAAAAAGTGCACCAGGAAAATGGACTAGGTAGCACAATCAATCTTAGAATGATGATTCCATAATCAACACACCAAGAATGAGATTATCGTCCATTAACCACCAAGCAACGGGGTTGCTAGGAGTATTGATTTCACACATCACGGTTCACTTGTCGGTATTCCGGTTGCAACAACACAGAACCGAGGAACGAATGATGATGGTGAGAAGTATCACTTCATCAAGAATTCATAAGAGTTGGTGCAATTCTCATGACATTCCTGGCATCAAGAGGGCAATACTTCAGGGTAGAACAGAATCAAAAGTTGGATTGGCATTTTGCCTGCGGAATACAACTGCTTTGACCCAATCCTAAATATGGATGAGGTACTGGAGTTTGTTTCTCCTAGTCATTCTAGAATAGAATGGCTTGACAGACCATAAGAATAAGAGGTATCGATGATCATGAATGCAAGACATGCTCTTAACTATCAAATGATAGACGGAGATCATGGTACAACTAAAGAGGGACAACTCAAGGAACATATATCTTTCTGAGTTGTAGATGCATTGATTATTATGTCGAGCAAAGCTCAACATTCCTTCCGGATAACCCATGTAGAAAGGTAGAACTGGCAGAGTCACAACATAGAATGGAGACCTCATCAAGAGCACTCTTGTTGTGATCATTGGTTCAAAGATCTTCTCCAATAATGGTTCATGGTATTTGGAAGAAGGAAATACCACAGACCTCGAGGACTATCGCAAAGGTTATTAATATCCTAAAGGTATGAGCAACACTATCAACACGAGGTAAGTAGAGTGGATCTTGGGTCAGGAACACAGGAGTGGAATACCTACTACTAGATGGCATCACGAGATGCTTTCGAGAATAATGGCCAGAATCATCACACTAGAAATACAAAACATGGCTAGGTTACTAGATGATCCCCTAGGACACCTAGGGTCATAATAATAATTCCAACATATATGTCGAGGCAATAGAATACCTCAACTCAGCAATTAGTGTGGTTAAACTGGCCCAAAGAAACATCGGGAACGGAAAGAAGGGATTTGCAAATGCATCAGACTATTTTAGAAACCTGGGATGACTCGGACAGCATAACGGCTGTAAATGCTCAAAATGATTTTAGACATCCTGCAAAAATTGTGGCATAACCACTCAACATCACCATATCAAGGTTCTGAGGCCAACAATGAACATATGGAAGTAGTAGGAACTGAACTGAGGCTTGAACTCAACAATCCTAGGCAACTACGGTTTAGTAACACGTCATCCTGAGAGATAGAAGAGAAGCCTAGTTCTTAACCCCGTAGAATGACTCAGATCAGAAGGTCATGAGGATAAGGAGTAAAAAGATCCTTATGTTCCCTTCCACAATCAATTCCCTTATATAACTAAAGCATTTCTAGACACGACTTCGACCAGCTTGGCTTGGTAATCCTACAGGCAGTCAGGCTCTGATACCAAAGCTTTCAGGACCCCGATTCTAAATCACACTGATCTAGCCTGTAACACCTCATATCACTTTGCGGCCTCACGCACGGTATTCCCACGGGTGTTGCCTTACCATGGCCCAGGACCGTTTGCGCCTTTTGGCTCACGTATATGATAGTGTTGCTAGCATCCATATGACAGAGAACCCGGGCCAACATGACTAGTCGTGAACCCAAAGTGGCACTAACTTACGGGAACAGGCATACATGAATCAACATCGAGCATGTTGGTCAGCAGCGTGTGAATCCGGGCTATAGCACTGGGCTAACAGGACTCCGGTAACCCGGGCTGTAGCAGGCTAGGCAGGACTCCGGATGTCACCACGTGACATTTCCCCGAAGGGACAGACACAGGAACGAAGTGAAACACATGCCGGCTAGTCAAGTGTCCTGAGCAGTAGTGCTGGGCTAGCAGGACTCCGGTGAACCGGGCTGTAGCAGACTACTATGGCTCATGGAAGCACAAGACTACATTTCCCCATAAGAGAGGCTACCAAGGATAAACAACTAGGTTGTCGGATCCCACACATACCAAGCATTTCAATCATACACACAATATACTCGACATGTGTAAATATAGCATGGCATAACAACATAAGTCTACAACTCAAGTATTTATTCATTAGGCTCCGAGGAGCGAGATATTACAAACATGGGTCTCATGACCCAACATTCAGAGCATACAAGCAACAAGCACATGCGGAAGCTTAACTTGTCTGGGTACAGACAACTACAAATGAAGAAGGCTCAGAAGCCTGACTATCTACAAGACCCTCCCAAGGGTATAAGATCGTAGCTGAGGTAACAAGCTAAACATCGAAGTCCAAGCAGAACTACTAGCGAGACTGAAGTCTCTCTGCAAAACATAAAATAAGCAAACGTGAGTACAAATTTACCCAGCAAGACTTACATCAGAACTATCTACATATGCATCGGTATCAACAAAGGGGTGGTGGAGTTAACTGCAGCAAGCCAGCTTTGACTCGGTGGCTAACCTGAACTACAACTGCAAGTAACTCTTTTGAGGTGGCGCACACGAGTACACAAATTCACCATACCAATACACCACTATGGATCCGCTCCCGCCTCCCTGCGTGAACGCCATCCATAGCACTCACGCTTATCTTGCGAGTTTTAGAGTATCCACTTTCACTTGTCTATGAACTATGCAAGGGGTCCAAGTTTCCATATCCGAGGAATCCGGCTATTCGAATAGATAATGATAACCCTGCAGGGGTGTACTTCTTCACACACGCTCTCGCCACTTACCACCATGTTCACATCGTGTATCTCGGCAACCTTCAAGCGGAAGCCTGGTGAGGGAGTCGGCCATGACCTGACTAACCAACAAGTCTCTAGCCCAGGTTTATCGCCTATTCGGGTTCCATCCGCAAGGAGATCCGGCCGGGGTGTCGCTCACGGCCCCAAACGATGTGAGCAGGGTTCCCAAGCCCACCATTCGGGTGCCACTTGGTACACCGGGCCACTGTGCCTAGTCTGTCCCAAGCCCACATGTACCAGGTGCCACTTGGTAGACTACTAGCACTACCTACAAACACCAGAAACTAGTTGCAACTCCTGGACAGAGATCGAGTTGATTAATAAGTCGAGAGAGCTTGGAGCGCCCAGAGCCCAATGTGTAGTAGTAACTATTCATGGATCACAAACACAGAACTCAGTTCCTAAGGACGGCTGCAATGAGACAACCCACCATGTACTCCTACATGGCCTCTCACCGCTACCTTTACCAAATCGTGTTCACACACTTAGCTCTCAACGGTAGGACATGTTCACCAAATTCCAATTCATCCTCGATGAATAAGACCTGACTCAACTCTAAGCAGTAGCAGGCATGACAAACAAGCATGAATGAGTAGGCACAACAAGGCTCAAACAACTCCTACTCATGCTAGTGGGTTTCATCTATTTACTGTGGCAATGACAGGTCATGCAGAGGAAAGGTTCAACTACCGCAGCATGTAACAGTTGAATCGGTGTTGTCCTAATGCAGTAAAAGAGAGCTGGAGCGAGAGAGTGGGATTGTATCGGAATGAACAAGGGGTTTTTGCTTGCCTGGCACTTCTGAAGATAGAATAGCTCTTCATCGGTGTCATCGATCATGTCGTCGGAAACAACGTCTACTGAGAGGGGGCAATTATCGGCAAACAAGGAAGAATACAACCAATGCAATGCAACAATATGATGCATGATCATGACATGGCAATATGTTGTGATTTGGGCTAATGCAATAGAAAGTCATTTTAATTGAAGTGGAATTCAAAACTATATCAAATTCCAACTCCAAACCTATTATGAAATTTGCCCTAATCATGTTTCATCCTAAACAGTGAGGTTAACTTGCTCAAAAATGCATGAAAATGGTACAGATGGATTCCTTGAATTTTTCGTATAATTTTTCGTATATAAATTATTTCATTTGGAGTTACGGTTGAATTTCTATGATTTTTAGAAGTTTAAACTGTTTTCTGGAATTTCCTGGATTATTTAGAAATAAAGTAATTCCAGAAAATGCATTACTGCATCAGCACTACGTCAGCATGACGTAAGCGAGTCAATGGGGCAGCCTAGGTCAAACTGACCAGTGGGTCCCGTGTGTTAGTAGCTAAACTAGGTTTAGTTAACCCTAATCTACATTAGTTAGCGGGGCGGCCCCACCTGTCATTGAGCCAGGGGAGGTCAAACCCCTGGTCAACTGGGGCTAACGCGCCGGCGGCTCGACATCGGCTACGACAGGTGCGGCGGATGGGCTCGGGTTCGCTCCTCTAGCGCCCAAATTGATGACGAAGAGCATCTACGAGTTGCTGGCGATCCCGCGCATCCAACGGTGCAAACGGGGCGAGCTGGGGTGGCCCTAATCCTCGCCGGCGTCGAGCTCAGCGGCTGTCGGACCTCGGATGTTGGCGGAAACGGCACGACGGCGCACAACAGGGCGAACCCGTGGGTGCTGCAGGTTCACAGGAGCGTGGCGAGCACGCTGGTGATGCTCGGGCGAGCGGACGAGCTCAGGAGCATGGAGCTCGTTAGCCGTGGAGGCGGCGAGCTTCGGCGGAGGTGGGGAACGGAGCTAGAGCCAAAACGCGAGCAGGAGAGGAGGGGGAGTCGGTCCATGAGCTCACTGTGGTTGCAGAACGTGTCTCAGTGGGCTCGGGGGAGGTCGGACGACGTCGGGGCATTGCCGGCGATCTCGGAGGTCAGAGTTGAAGACGACGGTGGTGGCGGCATTCCCGGGCACCTAGCGTTGCGTGACTCAGCGGAGAGAACGAGGACGTCGTCGCCGATCTTAGGGGCACGTCTAGGGGCGTAGGGGAGGCCGGTGGCTATGCGAGCGGTGGATGGCGGCGATGGCGGTTCTCGGTCTCGCTTGGGGCCGAGAGATAGAGGAGGGGAGGAGCTCCAGGGAGAGAGGGGAAAGTGATAGGGGACCGAGGAGGGTCGTGTGGCGATGCTAGAAGGGCCGAGGCGTTGCAGTGGAAGCAGGAGGTGGCCGGGCGTGCGCCGGCGCGCGGTGGCCACGCGCCTCTGTCCTTTTGTCAAAGGAGGAAGAAGACCGGGGAGCCACTGGTGGGCTAGGCCAGATCAGGAGCTGGGCCGGCTCTGCTGCAGGTGAGAAGCCCAGGTGAGTCCTTCTCTCTCTCTCTCTCTCTCTCTCTTTTATTAATTGTTATGTTTTTCTATTTTTTTTAATATGTTTTGATTCAGTTCAAAGACCAAACCATTTTCAAAATTCATGAAAATAATTGTGTGAACTAAATGGACTTATCCAAAGCTACACAACAATTTCCAAAATTATTGAACATATATTTATTATATAATAAATATATATCCAATTCAAATAGTTATTGAATTAATTTCAAATGCCCAAAATAATATTTCTGAAACTCCAAAAATATTGGTTTGAATTTTACCTCTTGCCAATATTTTTACAGAATAACAGGAACATTTCCTTGGACTCATTTGAAAAGATTTTTAATGTTGATTATTTCTGAAGTGATTTCTGAGGGTTTCAACTAACCTCAATTCAACTTTCAGAATTTAGACATGATGCATGGATGCTCTCTTATGCAACTATTGCAAACAATTCTAGGGCTGTGACACCAGGTGTCCTCCGGCGGAGCCCGAACCCCCTCCCCCTTGTCGCTCGTCTATAAATAGAGCCCTCCCATCCTCCTCAAGCATCATCCACTCCTCACACACACTCCACGATCTCATAGAAAGCCGTAGCCCGGCCGGGCAGGCCGCGGGCCTCCGTCCCCGAGCTCGAGCTCGCCGGCGATCCCCTCGGGTCGTCTCCGCAGCTCCAGCCCCTCCCAGGCTCGGGCCACCCTTCCAGGGCCTCCGCCGTGCCTCGGTGGTGCTGTTCCGCCCAATTGGAGCCCCTGGTGTCGCCTCTAGTCGTCGTCGTCCTCAACTCCGGCGACCTTTGCTTCCTGTCGCCGCTGTAGAGGTCATTTCCGATGCCGTCCGACCACCCCTAGCTAACCTACGGGTACGGGCAGGTGCGCCTCCGTCTCCTCTTTCGATCCCTCCCTCTAGTTCGGGCCAAGGAGCCCTCCTCGCCGGCGTGTGCTCTGGTGAAGCCGCACTGTCCTCTGCTTCCCTCTCCCCTCCCTCTCACTTGACTAGCGGGGCCCGCTAGTCAGCCACTCTGTGCGCGTGCGAAGCAGTACGAGTGGTGGCACCCACAAGGTTTACGCCTTCAACGTCACCCCCCCTCAGATATGTTTTATTTAAATTCATATTTAATTCTATCCAGAGAGCTTCAAACAGCCAAAACTTTTTAACCATAAGTCTTAATGAATTGATTCTTTTTGCATTGTGTTCTTTATGAAGAAATCTAGCAACTCACCAAAAATGAGATTTTTCTCTGCTATCTAGATTTTCTGGTGAATTTCAGAAGGGTTCTTGATGTTTTCTTTTGGTGTTTATAATTTTTTTCAGAAAGGGAAGCTTGTCTTGAGGATCACCAGGAGGATTGTGAACCTCATCTGCACTAAGGCAAGCCACATCAACATTTTCATGGTGCCATTATAGTATTTCTGATTTTTTATCAACTTGAATTAATGATTTAACCCATGCATTTAAATCACTAGTATATTATTTATATTCTGATTGGTTGCTTGTTTAAGTTGATATGCTCAATTTACAGAAAGTTTGAAGCTAGCTAAGTTGGTTAAGTAACTAGAAGTAATTGTTATGAAGAAGTAATATGGTTATGGATATAAGTAATTATTTTGAGTATTTTCTTGGATGAGAAAAATGATAAATTTGCTAGTAAAGATTCTGTTTAAAGTGAGGATTAATCATAACCAGGGAAGTGTTATGAGTTGTTGATGATTATGCTTAGTGTGGATATAGTTGACCTAGTTATTTCCGTTGAGATATGATGCACATGTTAGTGCTGCATTTCATGGCATATTGTGACACTGGTTACATTCACTTTATGTTGAACCTGGTAATAACTCAACTTGAATATATCATTGACCGGGTCATGGTGCCACTGAATCGAGTTTTTCCCAGTGCAACCACATTTGCCTTTATGGGAAGGCCTTTATTCGGTCTGTTGTCATGCCTCTGGTTGGTGCCTCCAACGAGGGAAGGTTATGGGCGTGCGGTACCCTGGCCCGGTGAGCAGACATAACCTTGTGTGCCCGTTGTTGATGTTATTGTACCTTGTCCCCGTTTGGGACCGTTTATGTTTTACCACGACGGTGGCCGTTGGTGTTTTGGTAGACACAGGGCCACCCAGGACTAGCCCAGTGGGGAGTGAGTCGGAGTGGCCGAGAGAGTGTCATGGCAATGGAGGGGTTTTGTCGGAATGTCGTTGGTCCACCCGAATGTGAGTGTGAGGCCATGGGTTCCGTGGTATGGCTACAGTGCGCTACCTATACAGAGTGTATTAAATCCATCGATAGCCGAGTCCACGGTTACGGACATGCTCGAAAGTAGGTCACACCATGGGTCAATGTTTAAATAAATTTTGCACACCAAGTTATGAACGTCGCACTATTGAGAAGATGATGGTGGGTAAACCATCTTGGTGTTGGAGGCCAAGTGTTGGTCATGGTTGTGATCGCCGGAAAGATCACCGGTTGAGACCAAGTGTTGGTCATGGTTGTGATCGCCAGAAAGATCACCGTTTGAGACCAAGTGTTGGTCATGGTTGTGATCACCGGAAAGATCAGCGTTTGAGACGAAGTGTTGGTCATGGTTGTGATCGCCAGAAAGACCACCATTGGTAAGGAAGTCCGAGGGAAATTTTATCACGAGATCATGATCACAGCATGTATGATCTGTTGTCGCATTGCTAATTGGTTAAGTATCATGATATTGTTTGTCATTATGTTTATGTTTGTTGTGAGCTTGCAAGTACATTCAATGTACTGACCTGGCGTGTTATGCCAGCTTTCAAGAAAGTCTCGTTGGAAAGAAGTGTTGTCCGAGTCTAGATCGTGTCCACATCGGTGTCCCTGTGCTATGGAGTTTTGCTATGACGTTGTTCCGCTGCCACGTAGTTGTTCTGATCGAGGCCCCTTTATGTTCACTAAATAATGTACATATTGTTCAGACGCACCATGTGTGCCGCTTGGCCTCGCTACCTGTTGTAATATAAACTATGATCCCCTAGCATCAATAAAGCGGTTGTTTTCTGTACCAAGATGGTGTGTGTTGCCAGAAGACATGGTCTCTGGGCTGACAATGCATGGTAAACCGGTTGCTCTGAGCCAGGGTGCCACACCGCTTGGTATAAGAGCCGCGCTGACTATAGGCCATGCTAGACGACGACGTGTTAACCGGATGTTAGTTACGAGTTTAAGTTGAGTGCTGATAGCATTTGTAGCTGGTTGTTGCATTGTATGCACTCATTGTAATTTTTATGCTAACCTGCTAATGGTTGTGAGTGTAGATGGCTCCAGTACCGTATCCGTGCCAGTTGCAGCTGATGTCGTACACGTCGCTGCATCTCTTTCGTAACGTGTGGCATTGGCTGTACCCCCTCGGTGATGACCTAGTCTATCATGTGTACCGGGAGCGTCTAGTAGACTCAGTATATGAGTATCACGTAGTGGTTACTCTGCGCATCAGTTCCGATTCTAGCACTTACACTCGTACCTCCCAGAGCGGCTTTGCTTCTACCGCTTCTCAGGCTGTCCAGTTTGCTGCATTCGAGGTCCTTGTCGAGCTTCGTTATAACGAGGTCCAGATGCAGAACCACCCAGGTTTCTACTACTATCCCTCTCTGCACGACAATTGTCGTGTCCGTTTCCCTATCATTGATCCGGAGTCTGATAGTGTTGCTATCCACCTTTCCCGTTATATCACTGCTAGCTATCTTATGATCCACGAGCTGGCTCGAGAGCTGACTCGTGCTCGTACTGCTTTAGCCTCTACTAGATCTGTCACCACTACATCCTCTATGGGATTTACTCCTTATATTCCAGCCAGTTCTAGTTCTCCTACTTCACCGGTTACTCCTCCGAGTAGCTCGGGCACCTTGACTGTGAATCCTCTCAGTGCTCCTTCTGAGTGGGTTTCACTTTTCACTACTCCTGGAGCCCCGATGCTTCACCCTGCACCTGCCCTGGAGGGAGAGCCCTTGAGGCAGCGTCGTCGTGTTACCTTTAACCCGGAGGTTTTAGTTAACCTCATCAGTTCAGGATCCGAATCCGCTTCAGGAGAGGACCCCGCAGCACCAGCAGAGCAGTAGAGCTTCTGAGTATCCGCAGTTGTCAGGATGATGTACGGGTGTAGTTGTACGAGTCATGCTGTTCCGTTTCATGTATGAGAGTAGTTGAACCTGGCATGATGTTTATCTTTCATGTATGAGTCTATGTATAATTATGTTGGAACTCTATTTTATTCGTCATATTTTTTCTTCATTATTTTGTTTTCTCTCGGGATTTGTTGCTTGCTTTTTTCCCAATTTATTTTTGGATGTTTCTCATCTCGGTTGCATTATCTTGGGAAAAATCCACAATAGGATGACGCGAGGAGGCAGCAGTAGCGACGCTCATGAGGATACTCCTGTTCGTCGATCCGCATGACAACCAGGACACTCCCCCGAGTCGTACGTTCCACCACCGCCAAATCCGCCATCCATCGAGCAAACTCTACGTATGTTTGAGGAAAGAAGGAATAATGATCTGGTTGAAATATTAAGGAGTGTGCAAGCTGTGGTTGGACAAAATGCAAATTAGAACGATCATCACTCCAACCTGTCAGACTTTCAGAGAACCAAGCCTCCCAGTTTCAGTCAGGTTATTGATCCCTTGGATGCAGAAGATTGGTTGCAAACCATTGAGAGGAAGCTCGAGATTGCTCGTACTGAAGAAGATGATAAAGTTCCATTTGCAACCCATTATCTTGAAGGCACTGCTGCCATATGGTGGGAAAACGCAAAAGCCATGTGGCCTGCTGATGAAGAAATCACCTGGGCAAAATTCAAGGATCGGTTCTGGAAATATCATATTCCTACTGGAATTATGAAGGTTAAGCAGCATGAATTTCTCGCGCTCCTTCAAGGAAATCAGTCTGTGGGTGAATATTTGTAAAAGTTCAATCATTTGGCCCGTTACTCCCTTTATGAGGTGGCCACCAAAGAGAGAAAGATTGACAGATTTCTTGGGGGATTAAACCCGCAACTCCGATGTACCCTCAGTATGTTTGATTTCCCAGCTTTCCAAACTCTAGTAAGCAAGGCTTTCATTGCTGAAAGGGAGCACAAGCTCGTATCAGACAACAGGCCTGCCAATAACGAAGCGCAAGTTTGAGCCAAGGAAGGAAGGGCAGCCAGTGCAAAAGGCTCGTCCCTGGCAGCATACTCAGGTGGAATACAAGCCCAATTGGCAACAGAATGTTAACAAGACCACCACACAAGTCAAGAATGTCGTGACCAACCCAGTGCGAGAGGAGTACCAGCGCAACAATTCTTGCTTCAGTTGTGGGCAAACTGGACATTATGCCAGATAGTGTCCCAAGAACAGCAAGGCAAGTGCCCTAATCAGGCCACAAGACAAATTTATGGAAACATGCCCTACCCAGCAAAACATCATTGGGCAAGTTCATCACCTCTCCATAGATGAAGCCCAAGAGAACCCCGAAGTCGTCATTGGTATGTTTTATGTTAATAACATATGTGTCGTAATTTTATTTGACTCTGGGGCTTCCCGCTCTTTTATTTCACGGAGTTTTGTTGCCCAAAACAAATTTCCTTGTTCGCTATTGGGCAAGAATAAGCTGGTACAAACCCCGAGATCCTTAATCAGGAGCAATCTGGTATGCCATAATCTGGAAATCAATATCAATGAAGCCCGTTTTCCATCTTCCTTGATAATCATGGAGTCTGTAAAGTTGGATGTTATCTTGGGTATGAATTGGTTGACCCAATATCAAGTATGCATAAACTGCGCGACCCGAGAAGTCACTTTGACCAGTCAAGAGGGAGAGACTACCAAATTCTATGCTCGTAGAAGCATACCCAAGAAAGAAATGGTTTTCACCGCTATGGCTGGTGAGTTGGAATTAATTCCTGTGGTCAGTGAGTTTCCTGATGTGTTTCCAGACGAACTGCCAGCCATGCCACCCGATCGAGAGCTTGAGTTTGCAATAGATCTTGTGCCCCGAACTGCACCATTATACAAGAAGTATTACCGTATGCCCTCATCAGAAATAGTGGAGCTAAAGAAACAACTTGATGAAATGCTCCTAAAAGGGTATATCCATCCCAGCTCTTCACCATGGGGATCACCTGCTATCTTCGTGGATAAGAAGGATGGCAACCTCCGCATGTGTGTGGATTACCGTCAGCTGAATGATGTCACCATCAAAAATAAATATCCACTGCCCCGGATTGATGACTTATTTGATCAGCTTAGTGGGGCCAAGGTATTCTCCAAGATTGATTTAAGGACAGGATATCATCAACTCAAGATTAAAAAGGAAGGTATTCCTAAGACCGCATTCACTACTCGGTACGGTCTTTATGAATATACAGTTATGTCCTTTGGTCTCACCAATGCCCCTGCCTTCTTCATGCATATGATGAACAAAGTATTCATGGACTTCCTCGATAAATTCATGGTAGTCTTTATCGATGACATACTTATATACTCAAAAAGTGAAGAAAGAGCACAAAGAACACCTCCGAGCAGTGCTACGACGCCTCCGCGACCATCAGCTATACGCCAAATTTAGTAAATGCAAGTTTTAGCTCAAGCAAGTTGGATTTCTCAGACATGTGCTATCCGCCGAAGGTATAGCCGTGGACCCGAGCAAAGTAAAGGATGTGCTCGATTGGTTGCCACCCACGACCGTATCACAGATTCGGAGTTTTCTTGGATTAGCTGGATATTACCGTCGTTTCATTGAAGAGCTTTCCAAGATTTCCAAACCCATGACGGAGCTGATCAAGAAGGATAAGAAGTTTGAATGGACTAAGGACTGTGAGAAAAGTTTCAATGAGCTAAAGACACGGCTGACGACCTCACCTGTGTTGACTCTTCCAGATATCTACCGCAGCTTTGATGTGTACTGTGACGCCTCTAGGCAAGGACTTGGATGTGTACTTATGCAAGACGGCAAGGTGGTAGCATATGCATCGCGACAGCTACGACCCCATGAGGGAAATTATCCTACTCATGACCTGGAATTGGCCGCGGTGGTTCATGCTCTAAAAATTTGGAGACACTACCTCATCGAGAAGAGTTGCCAAATTTTTACCGACCACAAAAGTCTCAAGTATATATTTACTCAGCCAGATTTAAATCTCCGTCAATGAAGGTGGCTTGAGTTAGTCAAGGATTATGATCTTGAAATAAATTACCACCCGGGTAAGGCCAACGTGGTTGCCGATGCACTCAGTCGAAAGCCTGTCAGCCTGAATGTCATACTGAAATCCATGCCTCCTGAACTTCAAGAAGAGATTGCTCAGCTCAACCTAGTCATAGTTGATGCTGGTCTTGCTAATATTTTGGAAATTGCGCCTACACTGGAGGAAGAGATCCGCAAGGCCCAGCTAGCTAACACCGTCCTACAGAAATGTGCCAAGCGTATGATAGCAGGATAGACTTCAGATTTTTCTAAGGATCAACTGGTAACCTCCGATTCTGTGGAAGGATTTGTGTACCCTGTCAGGCGGATTTAAAGAGGAAAATCCTGACGGAAGCACACGAATCTTCATATTCTATTCACCCTGGAGGTACTAAATTGTATGAAGACCTTAGACAAATATTTTGGTGGGATGGAATGAAGAAAGACATTACCTATTTTGTGGCATGTTGCAACATATGCAACAAGGTGAAGGCAGAGCATCAGAAGCCAGCCGGACTTCTCCAACCACTACCAGTTTCACAATGGAAATGGGATGATGTCTGCATGGATTTTGTCACCGGGCTACCTAAGACTCAGCGAGGCAATGATGCAATCTGGGTCATAGTAGACACCTTAACCAAGGTAGCTCACTTTATCCCGATCAGAACCACACATCGAGCAGATCAACTTGCACAACTGTATGTATCCAGGATAGTTAGTCTGCATGGAGTACCCCGAACAATCACTTCTGACCGGGGGTCACTTTTTACCTCCGCTTTCTGGTCACATCTCCATCAAGCCTTGGGGACAGCGCTAAAATATAGTACCGCTTATCATCCTCAGACCGATGGACAGACTGAGCGGGTAAACCAAATACTCAATGATATACTACGAGACTATGCTTTGGCCCAAGGATCTAAATGGGAAGACTGCCTACCATATGCCGAGTTCTCATACAACAACAGCTTCCAAACCAGTCTAAAGATGTCACCATATGAGGCTTTGTATGGCCGTAAGTGCCGCACTCCATTGAATTGGTCCCAAACTGGAAATAGCCATATTTTCAGAATAGATCTCAAGATGGAAGCTGAGAAGCAAGTCAAGGAAATCCGAGACAGATTGCAATTGGCCAAATCGCGACAAAAGAGTTATTATGATGCAAAGCACCGACAGATCCGTTTTGAACCCAAAGAACACGTATACTTCCGAGTCACTGCTATGAAAGGAGTCAAGAGATCCCAGACTCGTGGAAAGTTGGCACCCAGATTTATTGGTCCATTTCCAGTTATGTCCAGAGTGGGTACTGTTGCATATCAATTGGAACTACACCCGAATTGTCGGAAGTTCACAATGTGTTTCATGTTTCACGGTTGATGCTATGCATATCGCCGCCTGAGAAAAAGGCTGCTATGACTGAAATAGAGTTGGCAAAGGATTTAACATATGAAGAGAGACCGGTCAAAATTTTGGATCAGATGGAAAGGGTCACTCGTAGTAAAGCAAGGAAGTTTTACAAAGTTCAGTGGTAGCATCACACAAAGGCAGAATCGACTTGGGAACAAGAAGAATTTCTAAAGGCACAATATGCCGAATGGTTTTCCCAAGCAACCGAATCTCAAGGACGAGATTCATCCTAAGTGGGGGAGGTTTGTGACAGTATGGTTTGTGCCCTCTTCTCTTTGCCTGATTTTCAGATGGCTTGCTTTTGAAATTTGAAGTTTTGAATCTTTTTAGATGGACTTAAACACTTGGGTACCCCTTGACTTTCACCCAAGTGTCTCATTTCCCGCTCTAACTATCATTTCCTCTCTGGTTCACCTCAAAATAATATTTTGAATATTTTTCTTAAAGGAAAATATTCATTTCCCTCTATAAAACCCTAGCTAGCTCATTGTGCTCCAAAGCAACCCCAATTTTTCTTGCCCACAAAAATCTGAGAAAATTCCCAAATATTCTTTGAACCCTAGGGCACCTTCCTGAGCAAAAATATTTCATCACTTTTTGGAATATTTTTGCTACAAAAAATGTTTTCTGTTCTGGACAAAAATGGGGGTTTCTACAGCAACTACCATTTTACTTGCTCTATCGTGGCTGATTTTTCTTATGCATCATCACCTTAGTAGATGATTGCTAACCTCCAAATCCCAGCTCCCAATTCTCAGTAGTTTGACCACAGTAAGTTCTCAAAGTTACTGACCAGAAACTTACCAGGGAGTTGAAATCCATTCTACTGTGTCTGAGATCAAACCAAAGTGTTGTAACCTCTCAATCTACCATGAACTACACGCTAGACATGAAGTTTGGGCTTAGGTCGGCCTGAGGTCAGAGTTCACGCGGTGACCACGCGTGTGCACGATGCCAACCCGCATGTCGCCGCACTCTGAGTGCCTCCGAGCGCTCTTTTGCGCGCGTGCTCGCTTCCCCGACTGCCAAACCTTGCCAAACTTCGACACGATCATCGTCCCGACCCTCTTAACTCCCTCCTGGCGCTTGGCGCCGCCGAGCTCGCCGTAGCGAGCATGGGCACGGTTCGGCCAACGCAAGAGTGCGATGCGCACTGTGTTCGTTGCCACCCTCTCGCCCATGTGCTCGTCTTCGCTCGCGCACAGTTCTCGCGTGAGCTGCGTCGCCTTCCCTCTCGCTCACTTACATCGTTC